>NW_006209766.1:770641-775695 GCF_000334495.1 Tupaia belangeri chinensis | reverse complement strand
AGGGGCAGGGGACGGTACCAGGGAGGCGGGAAGATGGCCCTTTGAGCTCATGGCCCAGTGTGTTTGGCTGACCGCCTGCAGGGGTGCATGCTTGCGGGGGTGTATGCCTGCGGGCTGTCTGCCCAGTGCTGGAGGGAGGTGCACTGGAGAAGGGGTAGGCCAGGAGGGATTGCAGAAGGAGCCTGGAATCGGAGAGGTAAAGAATGGGAAAAGGCAGGAGGGTCTGCGGATTGGGTGGCCAGTGAGGCCGACCAATGGCTGGACTCAGGGCACCAAAACCGGGTTGTGCAAGGAAGGGCAGAAAAGGTGGAACTGAGGCCCCGGGGGATGTGAGAGGTCTGTGGTGAGGACGAGACCCCAAGGCTCCATCTGCCTGGTTGAGTCCATCCAGTGACTTGCCTTCTGCGCCTGATTTGTCCACCTGTCTGTCAGTCTTCCTGCCTTCTGTCTCACCAGCTGTTCTGGACACGTCAATATTCTGTTTTTCTACCCACTTGGCATTCCCCCTGTCTATCTTTCCGTTCATAGGTTCAGCCCTCCTGTCTTCCTGTCCACCTG
Source organism: Tupaia belangeri chinensis (assembly GCF_000334495.1). Classification (NCBI taxonomy): domain Eukaryota; kingdom Metazoa; phylum Chordata; class Mammalia; order Scandentia; family Tupaiidae; genus Tupaia; species Tupaia belangeri. Next base: position 775,137 of record NW_006209766.1, on the reverse strand, counting down.
GCAGTCGGTCTGCCTTCTTGTCCATTTCTCGGCCTGTCATTCTGTCTGACTGCTCACCTGCTACTTGGCTCTCTGCCCACTGCTCTCCACAGCAGTCTCGTATTTGCGTGCCTGTCACTCCATGGCTGTCTTCACTCTGTCCTCCAGCACGGCTCCCAGCCTCTCTCAGCGCGTGTCCTGCCGGGCCATCCGATCTCACCACCAGCTCCTGGTCTTGGACCCAGCTGCACTAGGGCCTCTGGCACTGGGGGTCTCCTGCTCAGCTCCACCCCTGCATAGAACCAGAGGGAGAGCAGGGCAGATGTCTTCCGGAGCTTTCCCAGTGGGCAGGGTTGCCGCGGGCACCCAGGGCCCTAAAACTCCACCCCTGCATAGAACCAGGACAGGAGGCAGGCTGGAGCCACAGCTGCCACTTGGACAGTGTGTGCACATGGCAGAGTGGGGCTGGATGAGGCTGCCAGGGCTGGGCTGAAACTTCTGGAGGAAGGAGGGGACTACAGGTCCTGACTCCTGGGTCTAAGGGTGGAATGGGCTGGGGACCCAGACTCTGTTCTTGTAGAAGAAGAAGATGGGACCCTGGGCTCCTGGTCTCAGGGCTTGGACCTGGGGTAGGGTCTCCAGGATAGGGTCTCACCACTCTAAACACAGCGCTGAGGACCACATAGGTGTCTGTGCGGAAGGCCCAGCACTCAGGGACGCCCGCGTTGCTGGTGTCTGCCACAAGCAGATGTGAGCCGTCATGGAGCCGGGCGTGGTGGGTCATTGCTGACGCCTTCCTGGGCGCCATTCAGGACAAAGTCCGCCAGGCCCTATCCTATCCCTCCCTGAGGACCCTGGACCACCTCTGTTGGTTCGGCCATCACTGGCCATGCCTGGGGTCCACTGGATATCACAGTAGAGAAAAAGGGCCCAGGAGAAGCCATTCCCACAGCCAGCACCACCTGGAAGACATTTACCTGCAGGGACAAGTGCAGGGACAGGGGCACCATGTGGCCCTGTCCCCCCTGGATCCCTCTCGGACCCCTGGGACACAACCCTGTCCCCACTCCATTAGGAACCACATGCAGCCTCACCTAGGTTCTGCAGGACAACAGGAGGTGTCAGCTCAGGGCTGGGCCCACCCACCGCAGCCAGCCTCCTCCCAGGGCCCTGTCCCCACTCACCCACCACCAGGTACCCCCAGGTGCTGGGCAGCCAGATGGGCATTGACCAGGGCTGAAGTGGGAGCCTGGAAGGTGCTGAGGGGGCTGGGGTGTGCCTTACTCTGTCCCACCAGTTCATTGTCTGGGGATCCAGGGGACCTGGGAGGCACCCAGGGATCCAGGTTTCCATCGGCCTGGCTGAGCTGGGCCAGGTGTGGGTTAGGGGGTGGGGCAGGGAGGGAGAGCAGGGCAGATGTCTTCCGGAGCTTTCCCAGTGGGCAGGGTTGCCGCGGGCACCCAGGACCCTGAAACTCCGTAGCAGGGCTGTGCCTGCAGCTCGGAATCAGCAGGTGGGGAAATGGAGGCCCTGCTGGGCACTCTGCTCAGCACCGTGGGGAGCTGAGGAGACAGAGGGCCTCTCCCTCCAGGGAGCAGCAGTGAAGGGGAGTGGCGTGCACCTGGGGGGAGCTGGGGGGATGCAGGCCAGCCCTTAGCCTGGAGCTGGGCACCTTCAGGGAATGACAGTAGAAACTCACAGCCAAGCATGTGGGAGTATTCCCCGGGGCACAGCACAGGAGGTGAACTAGGGGCAGAGGGCGCCCTGACAGAAGAGGTTCAGAATTAGGCATTGGGGACTCCATCTTCAAAGTGGGTGTCCCAAAGGCAGTCTCCAAAACCAAACCAAGCCAACCCTTCACAGGGTCAGAGCAGGGGGGACAGAAGTTTCTTTTTTTTGCCTTTTTTTTTTTTTTAGTTTTTATATAGTTTATGTGTACGTGCCAGGGAGAGAGAGAGAAAGAGAGAGAGAAATCACCCCCCAGGAGGGATGGCCACACCACAATCCCTTCTCCTCCATTCTCCTCTTAGGATTTTGGACACACACATACACCCATGCACACGCATGCCTGGTGTGATTTTCAAGTCATTGGATCTGGGACTTGAAACACAGTCAGCTGTGTGGGCTCCCGCCGCCTTAGCCACCATACCATCGGCTGGCCCAGCTGGGCCCTGATCTGCAGGCTCCCTCCTACCTACGGTGACTGAGCAGAACCCCTTCACCTCCCACCACCTGAATGGTGTGGCCTCCTGTCCTCACCCCAGAACACCCCCAGCATGTGGAGACACATACTTCTTGGGAAGCCAGAGAGCCCCTAGGGGATCAGTGTTCAAGCTAGATCAGCAGAGTGGGGCTGAGAGTGGGGGGCTCAGGACGCCCTCCAAGATGCCCCAGTCCCAGCTCTGCCCATCCGAAACCACACCTGGGGCAGTCAGGCAGCCCCGTAGGCCGTGCCACCCCACAGCCGCTTCCTCTCCGTTTGTAATAAAGTGCTTGTTCCTGGGACACATGGGACACCACTGTGGGAATCCCGGGAGAGTATGGATGACAATGAAGGAGGATTTGTTATTATTTCACTAGGTTTGTTTAATTCTTTGTTTTTATTTGTATTAAAAAATGATATGTACTACATATGTATGTATACCGACTCTTCCACTAGCACATGGAAGCCACAGTTTCATAGATATTACTGTTAAAAGGCTAAGGTAGAATGAAAAAGACAAAAAGGCCGAGAAAGGGAAAGACGTGGTTGAAATAAAATAATAGCACAAGAAATCCAGTGGCACTTGTTCACGGTCTGTTTCCCGCAGGCTCCGTAAGGCCAGAGAGTTTTGTTTGCTTTGTCCCTTGGTGTGTCCCTAGGGCCCAGAACAATCCCTGGCACTTACATAACAGGTGCATGAGGAATACTGGTTGAATGAACAGCCAAAAGTAAGAGAGCCACCTTTAAAGGTCTGAAATTGGGGACATTCTAAAGTAATGAGTGAACTTCGAAAAGTTCGTGGAGGATTAGTAAGTGGTGTGGAGGTTACGGTGCTAGACTCCTTTCTTTAAAAAAAAAAAAAAATTATTTTTATTTAACTTTATTTATTTATTTAAATTTGACCAGAGAGGGACAGATAGAAAGAGAGAGAGAGAAAGTGAGAAAAAAAAGCCACCAGGTCCAGAACTCAAACTGGGGTCAGCCATGTGGGAGTCCAGTGCCCTTAATCCTACGCCACCTGCTGACCCCAAGGCACTGGACTCCTACATAGTCAACCATGGACTGAGTCCTCAAACTGGCAGTTGGAAAATCAAGCTGAGCACGTGTGCATGCATGCCCCAAAAACCCCGAGAGGAGAATAGAGAAGGGATTATCGTATGGCCGTCTCCACTGGGGAGTGATTTCTCACTTTCCTTCTCTGTCCCTCTCTGCCTCTCTCTGGTGAGCAATACGCCCTATGGCAAATAAATAAATAAATAAAGGTAGAAAAATTGAATTGAGATATACGTTTATTTTAGTGCAAAAAATGTTAAATCTATGCATTTTTTAAAAAAAATAACATGCACTTCCCAGGAGCTTTCTGAAGACCACCCCATTCCCCACCCACAAAGATCTCAGTCCATAGGAAATGTTCAAAAGATACTGTTGGTGGGCCAGCCCTGTGTCTAGTTGTTAAGACAGCTGGATCCCACGTGACTGACCACACAGTTCAAGTCCCGGGTCTGGTGGATTGAAACACACGCTGTGCGTGTCTGCTGTGGGCCCCAACTCTTGACAGGTTGAAGAAATGGAGACTTTTGAGTAGAGAAGCCTCCTTACTCCTGTCCATGGTCACCAAGTGGCTCCATCTAGCGGAGGAGCTGGACATGAGGAAACAGAGAGGAGCTGTCTCTCTGCTGTTTCCTGTTGAGTCACCAACTCCATGAGCTTAATACAGTGGTTGTTACTGGGGCCAGCAGGTGGCGTGGTGGTTAAGGTGCTAGACTCCTGGATGGTTGACCATGGTCCAAGTCCTGGACACAGGGCTTGAAAATCACACTGTGTGCGTGTGTGTGTGTGTGTGTGTGTGTGTGCGCGCGTGCCTAAAATCCCAAGAGGAGAATGGAGAAGGGATGGTGGCGTGGCCATCCCCCTGGAGGGTGATTTCTCACTTTCCATCTCTCTGTCTCTCTCCAGTGAGCACATATGCCCTATGGCAAAAACATAAAAGAAAATAATAATAAATAAAGTGGTTATTACTTTATACCGCTAGAATTGAAGTGGTTTGTTAGGAAGCAACGGAGCCAGAATGGCTGCTCACGTAACAGGTGCATTATTGAAAGGGTATGACTTCCCATACAGAAACTGAAAGCCATCTTCCTGCTTACACCGCTCTGAGTGGGAGCACCCACGGTAATTATTTACAAACATAAAGTTAATGGCCTTCACAATCGCTGTGTAATCACAGCGGTACTTTATGTGTGGAATAACCACTGCGGGTTCTACGCGCCTGCAGGAATGACAACGGATCAACCACATCCGGAGCTTCACCCCC
>NW_006209766.1:763692-768118 GCF_000334495.1 Tupaia belangeri chinensis | reverse complement strand
CCAGCTGGGCCCTGATCTGCAGGCTCCCTCCTACCTACGGTGACTGAGCAGAACCCCTTCACCTCCCACCACCTGAATGGTGTGGCCTCCTGTCCTCACCCCAGAACACCCCCAGCATGTGGAGACACATACTTCTTGGGAAGCCAGAGAGCCCCTAGGGGATCAGTGTTCAAGCTAGATCAGCAGAGTGGGGCTGAGAGTGGGGGGCTCAGGACGCCCTCCAAGATGCCCCAGTCCCAGCTCTGCCCATCCGAAACCACACCTGGGGCAGTCAGGCAGCCCCGTAGGCCGTGCCACCCCACAGCCGCTTCCTCTCCGTTTGTAATAAAGTGCTTGTTCCTGGGACACATGGGACACCACTGTGGGAATCCCGGGAGAGTATGGATGACAATGAAGGAGGATTTGTTATTATTTCACTAGGTTTGTTTAATTCTTTGTTTTTATTTGTATTAAAAAATGATATGTACTACATATGTATGTATACCGACTCTTCCACTAGCACATGGAAGCCACAGTTTCATAGATATTACTGTTAAAAGGCTAAGGTAGAATGAAAAAGACAAAAAGGCCGAGAAAGGGAAAGACGTGGTTGAAATAAAATAATAGCACAAGAAATCCAGTGGCACTTGTTCACGGTCTGTTTCCCGCAGGCTCCGTAAGGCCAGAGAGTTTTGTTTGCTTTGTCCCTTGGTGTGTCCCTAGGGCCCAGAACAATCCCTGGCACTTACATAACAGGTGCATGAGGAATACTGGTTGAATGAACAGCCAAAAGTAAGAGAGCCACCTTTAAAGGTCTGAAATTGGGGACATTCTAAAGTAATGAGTGAACTTCGAAAAGTTCGTGGAGGATTAGTAAGTGGTGTGGAGGTTACGGTGCTAGACTCCTTTCTTTAAAAAAAAAAAAAAATTATTTTTATTTAACTTTATTTATTTATTTAAATTTGACCAGAGAGGGACAGATAGAAAGAGAGAGAGAGAAAGTGAGAAAAAAAAGCCACCAGGTCCAGAACTCAAACTGGGGTCAGCCATGTGGGAGTCCAGTGCCCTTAATCCTACGCCACCTGCTGACCCCAAGGCACTGGACTCCTACATAGTCAACCATGGACTGAGTCCTCAAACTGGCAGTTGGAAAATCAAGCTGAGCACGTGTGCATGCATGCCCCAAAAACCCCGAGAGGAGAATAGAGAAGGGATTATCGTATGGCCGTCTCCACTGGGGAGTGATTTCTCACTTTCCTTCTCTGTCCCTCTCTGCCTCTCTCTGGTGAGCAATACGCCCTATGGCAAATAAATAAATAAATAAAGGTAGAAAAATTGAATTGAGATATACGTTTATTTTAGTGCAAAAAATGTTAAATCTATGCATTTTTTAAAAAAAATAACATGCACTTCCCAGGAGCTTTCTGAAGACCACCCCATTCCCCACCCACAAAGATCTCAGTCCATAGGAAATGTTCAAAAGATACTGTTGGTGGGCCAGCCCTGTGTCTAGTTGTTAAGACAGCTGGATCCCACGTGACTGACCACACAGTTCAAGTCCCGGGTCTGGTGGATTGAAACACACGCTGTGCGTGTCTGCTGTGGGCCCCAACTCTTGACAGGTTGAAGAAATGGAGACTTTTGAGTAGAGAAGCCTCCTTACTCCTGTCCATGGTCACCAAGTGGCTCCATCTAGCGGAGGAGCTGGACATGAGGAAACAGAGAGGAGCTGTCTCTCTGCTGTTTCCTGTTGAGTCACCAACTCCATGAGCTTAATACAGTGGTTGTTACTGGGGCCAGCAGGTGGCGTGGTGGTTAAGGTGCTAGACTCCTGGATGGTTGACCATGGTCCAAGTCCTGGACACAGGAGTTGAAAATCACACTGTGTGCGTGTGTGTGTGTGTGTGTGTGTGTGTGCGCGCGTGCCTAAAATCCCAAGAGGAGAATGGAGAAGGGATGGTGGCGTGGCCATCCCCCTGGAGGGTGATTTCTCACTTTCCATCTCTCTGTCTCTCTCCAGTGAGCACATATGCCCTATGGCAAAAACATAAAAGAAAATAATAATAAATAAAGTGGTTATTACTTTATACCGCTAGAATTGAAGTGGTTTGTTAGGAAGCAACGGAGCCAGAATGGCTGCTCACGTAACAGGTGCATTATTGAAAGGGTATGACTTCCCATACAGAAACTGAAAGCCATCTTCCTGCTTACACCGCTCTGAGTGGGAGCACCCACGGTAATTATTTACAAACATAAAGTTAATGGCCTTCACAATCGCTGTGTAATCACAGCGGTACTTTATGTGTGGAATAACCACTGCGGGTTCTACGCGCCTGCAGGAATGACAACGGATCAACCACATCCGGAGCTTCCACTCCCCGGCCCGTCCAGGAGGATTTCTATATTTGAAAGGGAACGTTCGGCTAGAAACACCACGCAGGAATGTCAAGCCTCGCATGTGTTCCTGATGTGGTTACGCTAATTCCATTAGACGGATCAAAGGCTTCTGAATCGGAGCGACACAGACATAACAAGAAAGTGAAAGTTTTAATATTCAGCCTTTCCGGAGCCCAGGAGAACTTCTAGCAACCTAGTGGTGGTTATTATTTTTCTAATAGCTTCGTGGCTTTTGGGGGGTGGGTGGCAAGATGGGTAAAAGCAGGAGGAGAAACTGAGGCTCGCAAACACCCGGCGATATAAGGGAACGTGGCGCATGGCTGTTGAGTGAATTACCATCTCCCCAACCTTTCCCCCTCTGAGAGAGCAGGACCCAGAATGGCCCCTGGTTTATATATCCTCAACAGACTATTGGCCCTTTCTGTTCTTTAGAGAGAGTGCAGGAGGGCAATGAAGAGAGGGAGAGATATTCATGACACCCTTTGCCCAGCCTCTCAGTCAGCTGGGATGACAGGCCCACGCTGCTGTACCTGGCATGTTCAGGTGGGCCAGAGATCTGAACCTGTGGCCTCCCATAGGCCCCCAGCCTTGTACATCCTACTGCTTGTGCCACTGCTGCTGGGCCTGCCTATTGGTTTTCTCTCTTTTTTTTTTTTTTTTTTTAAGTTTTTCCTATAGGGCGTGTGTGCTCACCAGAAAGACAGAGAGAGACAGAGACAGAAGGCGAGAAATCACCCCCCACCCCAGCCCCACCCCCAGGGAGGATGGCTGCGCCACAATCCCTTCTCCTCCATTCTCCTCTCAGGATCTTGGGCATGCACGCACACGTGCCCAGCATGAGTTTAAGCCACCGGGTCCGGGACTCGAACTGCAGTCGACTACATGGGAGTCCAGCGACATAGCCATTACACCAAATACTGGTCCCCTGCCTATTGGTTTTCAATGTCCAGATTATCACTAGATGCCATAGACTAGGACTACATCCTTTAGATCCCCCAGGGCAGGGCCATGCCCTATTCAGCCAGCCTGCTCAGATCCATTCCCCTCCCTGCCAGAGTGACTAGCCCCCTCGGGCTGTCTAAGACATGATGGTATCTATTCGGAAACCCCTGGGGGATCCTGTTCTCTCAGAGTCCCCAAACTTCATAAAACAATGCATGCTACATTTGCCAGCCAATAATTACAAAAGAAAATTACAACACCGACACCCTGCTGTAACTCAAAGCAACGGGTGAGTCGAGTCTCGAAATATATCCCAGATTTCATGGGTAGGAGTGCACAGCCACAGGCAGATCTCTGGGAAAATTGCATGGAGGGTCTGCAAATGAAATGTATGGTTGGAGGGACTTCTAACCCTCAGAGCAGTTGGGATCCACCTGGCTAAGGGCGTGGGGATCAGAGACTAAGGCTGGGAGCATTTTCCAAACAGAGAGTTTGTTAGTTATTCAAAGGTGCTTTCCTGAGTCTATTTACAGTTGCTGGGGAGCTTGCGGTTGATGGGAGATGCAGTATAGTTTTATCATTTAAAGTCATGAGAAACAGGCATCCAGTGAGCATTTTTTTCCGTAGCAACAGCGGTCAACACCAGGCAGGAAATGCCGTTTCTCTTAGCATAGAGGCAGCAGTGCCCCCTGGTGGCCATCGAGGCTGCCATGAAGACACCTAGATGCTTTAGAAAAGAATGTGTTGGGTGGAAGGGCCTCCCAAAAACTGGGACTCAACCTCCAGTCTAGAAGGAGGAAGATGTGGGGGCCTCATACTGTGTTCTCCAGGCCTGACATCTTCGTCTCTATTCTATAAGACCCTGTTGTCTGTGTTGGCTCAAGATAGATGTCTTTTTTCACTCACTGGGCATCTATGTCTGCTTTTGCTGGAAACAGCACTCCATTTTTTGGGGTAGGACTCCTCCATATTTAGGTCTAGCTTCCCACCTTCATCGTATGCATCAGGGGAAGTGATTTGATGAGGAATGAGCACATGACCCAAATCTGTCCAGTGAGAGTTGGACCTGAGACTTTGTGCTGGAGCCTTTGGGAAAGCTCATTTTCCA
>NW_006209766.1:742546-763661 GCF_000334495.1 Tupaia belangeri chinensis | reverse complement strand
GCTGTTAAACTGGTCCATGGCTGGGACCAGCAGTTAGCATAATGGCTATGTCGTTGGACTCCCACCTAGTCGACTGCGGTTTGAGTCCCGGACCTGGTGGCTTAAACCCACGCCGGCCGCGTGTGCGTGCGTGCCCAAGATCCCGAGAGGAGAATGGAGGAGAAGGGATTGCGGCATGGCCATCCCTCCTGAGGGGGTGATTTCTCACTTTCTATCTCTCTGTCTTTCTCTGTCTGTCTGGTGAGTGCATGCACCCTGTGGCAAAAACCTCTCCAAAAAAAGAAAAAACAAAAACAAAAAAACTGGCGCATGGCTTCTAAGCCCGGAGATGGTGTGATGGGGAGTCCATCTCTGTCTCCGATTACAGCAGAGGCTTCTTGCAAATGAAGCTGACTCAGAGTAAAGCATGTTTTTTTTTTTAAGTTTTTTATTGAATTATTTTATTTTACTTTATTCATTATTATTATCATTATTATTTTCCAGTTTGATCAGAGAGAGAGAGATAGGAAATGAGAAAGCAAGCCACCAGGTCCGAGACTCGAACCATGGTCAGCCATGTGGGAGTCCAGTGCCTTTAACCACCATGCCACTTGCCAGCCCCAGTAAAGCATGTTTTTATTCTTTTTTTCTTTTCTTTCTTTCTTTCTTTTTTTTTTTTTTTCAGAGATTTTTGCTATATTGTGTGTGCACTTGTAGGACTGACAGACCAAAAGTGAAAAATCTTCCCCCGGTGGCAAGAGGATGGCCACACCACAATCCCTTCCCCTCCATTCTCTTTTCGGGATCCTGGGCATGCATGCACATGTGCTTGGCATGAGTTTCAAGTTGCTGGGTCTGAGACTTGAACTGTGGTTGACCACGTGGGAGTCCAGAGCCTTCACCACTATGCCACCCCTGGGCCCCAGTAAAGCATATTTTACAGAGCAACTGGATCCAGCAGTACCTGAAGCTGGCATGCTCCAGTGCATTTCCAAATAAGTGAACCAATGGAACCCTTTGCTCTTAAGTCAGTGGGAGTAGGGAATCACACTGTTTACCGAATGTGTGCCAGATCCTAATTCTTCTCTTTCCTCTTGCCAAAATGTCCTCATTGCTGCCGACATTTGCAAACTCAGAGGCCACATTAATCAAAACCATCTTTATTATTTAAAGAGCATCTGTCATCAGGAGCACCGAGACGGGATTCCCCAGACGGCAGAACAATATTTACATGAGGGTTGGGAGGGTGAGGCTCAGGTGGTCCCAGGGCTGAGTGGGCCCGCCACTATGGAACAGATGACCTTGGAGGGAGGGGATCTTTGGACCTGTGGACTGGGCCCAAGAAGACTGTTCCATCCCAGGCCCAGCGCGGATCCCACCATGCGAGGCTGAGCCACATAGGTCAATTCGGGCCCCGGAGGTGTGCGCAGTGAGAAGCCACAGGTCAGAGCTGGATCACCATGCCGCTGGCTTCGGAGTGAGTCTGGGGAAAGACAACTGGGGACTTGCGAGGTCTGAGAGGCTCCCCTCCAAGTCCCACAGTTAGGCTCTCCTGTCCTCTGCAAGGTCTGGCGTGGGTTTCCTAAAATCTCCGCCTCCCTTTTCCCCCATCCCGGCTCCCATCTGGGCCCAGCTTTCACCTTTATGGCCTGGAAGATCCACTCCCGGAAGTCACTGACTTTGGTGTAGACGCCTGGCTTCTGGGCGAGGGCACAGCCCGTGCCCCAGCTTACGATGCCACACAGCCGCCAACGTGACGTCCGAGAGATGCTGTCCTCACACACGAAGGGACCCCCGCTGTCACCCTGGCAGGGCAAGAGGGGAGCTTGGCTGGCGGTCAAGATGGCTGGCCAGGAGCCGCCTTATGGTGGCCATGGCTGTGGTCACAGAGCCTGCCGGTCCTGCAATAAGGAATCCGACCACCCACCGCCCATCTCTGGGGCTGCCTCAGCACGGTCCCTCACCTGACAGGCATCAATGCCACCCTCAGGGTAGCCAGCACAGAACATCTTGGGTTTGATCTGGTTCCCGTAGAAGTCGGGGCCATTGCAGACATCGTTGCTGATTATGGGGACTCGGGCCTCCTGGAGTACCCCAGCCTGTTGTCCTGGGGGTGTGCAGGCAAGGCTGGCCAGAGCTGGGGAGCAGGCACACCCCTTTCCCCCAGTTGCCCATCCCAGACCCCTCAGTGCCCCTATAGCCCAGCACCGAGAGCCATTCAACCAGCCAGGCTGCCCTTCGCCAGCCCAGTTCGGTGTCTCCCCAGTGAGGGTGCCGCAGGCAGAGGGCGGGACTCACCGTAGTACTGCGTGTTGCCCCAGCCGGTCACCGTACAGATCTTGCCGTCCACCGGGGCCTGGCCGGCCGCCGGGAGGCACACGGGCTGGATGTACTCTGTGAGAGAGACCATGCTGCTCCAGCCCCTGCCGGCCCGCCCGAGCTGGCACAGACCTCAGCCCAGAGGCCTCCACCGCCCAGCACGCCCTCCCCTTGGTCCTTCATACAACCACAGAGCACCTGCCATCTACTGAGCGCTCACTGTGCACTAGGACAGCCTGCATCATCTCCTGGAGCCTCCCATCGGTCAGGAAGGGGTGGACTACTAGTACCCCACTGTACAGAGGGGGAAATAAGGCCAAGGAACTTGTCCAAAGTTTCCTAAAGTCACTGGGGAGCCAATTCCCCAGTCTCTATTCACCACCTGGGCCATGGAGTTTCCCCCAGACTAGAGGGCACCTTTGAGATAAATGGAAAAAATATCCCAATCTTGAGACATTTGGCTCCCATTGATAAGAAAAGCATAATATGGGACCAGCAGTTAGCGTAATGGCTATGTCGCTGGACTCCCACATGGTCGACAGCAGTTCGTGTCCCGGACCCGGTGGCTTAAAACTCACGCCGGACGCCTGTGCATGCATGCCCAAGATCCCGAGAGGAAAATGGAGAAAGGATTGCGGCGTGACCATCCCCCCTGGGGGGTGATTTCTCGCTTTCTGTCTCTCTGCTGTCTAGTGAGTGCACGCGCCCAAAAGCAAAAAAAAAAACTCTCAAAAAAAAAAAAAAAAGAAAGAAAAAGAAAAGAAAAGCATAATAAATACACAGGTCTAGAACCAGCAGGTGGCATCAAGGTTAAGGCAGCTGGAGCCCACATGGCCAGTTGAGCAGTTCGAGTCCCAAACTTGGCAGCTTGAAAATCACGCTGGGCACGTGTACGAGTGTACCCGAAATCACAAGAGGAGTATGCAGGAGAAGGGACTGCAGTGTGGCCACCCCCCGGGAGGGGTGATTTCTGTCTCTTTCTCTCTCCAGTGAGCACATGTGCCCTATCGAAAAAACTAAAAATAAACACATACACAGAGCTACACTGAGACATGGCCCGATCCTTGTTCAGGACAAGGCGCATGCGTGGTCCTGGTAGCCCTGACTGCTACCAGTAGGTGACTACCTGTCTGGTCCCAGAGCTCCCAGCTGGAGAGTGGAAAATAACACTTGCTTTCCCCGGAGGTTGTAGTAGCCTGGAGAAGCACCGAGAGCATGCCTGGCCAACGGGAAAGGCTCATAGAACCAGTCACAGTAATAAACCAAACGACGGCAGTAACTAACACACACCCAGGATCCGCGCTGCCGGGACTTTCCTTTCTGTTGTTTTCCTGAGGTGTTTGCCACAGGGAGCGTGCACTCACCAGAGAGACAGTGAGAGGGGAAGGGAGAACTCAGTCCCTCAGGGGGGTGGTGTGCTGTCATCTCCACCATTCTCCTCTCCTCTTGGGAGTTTACGCAAGCACGCACACGTGCCCAGTGTGATTTTTCAAGCCACTGGGTCCAGGACTCCAACTGTGGTTGGCCACGTGGGAGTGCAGTGCCTTGATCGCCATGCCAGCTGTTGGCTCCTGTGCTGGTCTTGTTCTAAGTTCTTTAGTTATATTGACTTTTTCAATGGTCTCAACAACCCTAGGCAGTCATTTTACAAATGAGGAAAACTGAGGCACCGTGAGAAGTCACACGCCCCAGATCTCAGAGCCGGCAAGTGCAGTACCAGAAGCTGACTCCAAAGCCCACGCCGTTACCCCCAGCCGAGTCAGCCTGAGTCCTTCCCCACCTACACGTGACCCCATGGACACTTCCTTACTACCATGATTATAACTCCCTCTCTCTTTTTCACCAAAAGGGGTTTGTTTAGTTTGAAATAAAAATGTATACCGCTCCTGGGACCAGCAGTTAGCGTAATGACTATGTTGCTGGACTCCCATGTAGTTGACCGCGGTTCGAGTCCCGGACCCAGTGGCTTAAACTCACGCCGGACGCGAGAGGAGAATGGAGGAGAAGGGATTGCGGCATGGCCATACCCCCAGGGGGTGATGTCTCCCTTTCTGTCTCTCTGTCTTTCTGGCAAGTGTACGTGCCCTATAATAAAAACCTCTCAAAAAAAAAAAAAATATATATATATATACCTCTCCCTTAAGTGGAAAACTACTTCTACAGATCATGGAGAAGAAAATGCAGAATGGAACGCAATCCACGAATGGTACCGAACCCCCGGCGGCATAGCCGGAGTGCTACCATCACAGGTTCCAGTGCCCGCGGGCCACGACTCACCCCTTTGCCATTTGCCAGCACTGAGAATTGGGGGCAGTATTGAGAAGCCACCCCCACAGGGCTGCCCTGGGAACTAAATGTGTTTGTGTGTGTGACACACTTAGACCCCGGCCTGGCACGCAGGACGTGTGGAGCGAGTGTTGGTGTGCATTACTAACATTCCTCGCGTACTGTCACCGTCATCACTGCTACGACTTCACTACTATCATCATAGTCATTCTTCTTTTAGTTCACTGTGGGTGTGTGTGCTCGGCAGAGAGAGAGAAAGGGGGTGGGGGAGTGAGAAAGCACCTTCTTGGGGGATGGCCACGCCCCAGTCTCTTCTCCTCCATTTTCTTTTTCTTTCTTTCTTTTTTTTTTTTTTTGAGAGGTTTTTACTATAGGGCATGTGCGCTCACCAGACAGACAGAGAGAGACAGAGAGACAGAAAGCGAAAAATCACCCCCCAGGGGGGATGGTCACGCCGCAATCCCTTCTCCTCCATTCTCCTCTCGGGATCTTGGGCATGCATGCACATGCGCCCGGTGTGAGTTTAAGCCACGGGGTCCGGGACGTGAACCGCAGTTGACTACGTGGGAATCCAGCGACATAGCCATTACGCTAACTGCTGGTCCCATCTTCTCCTCTATTTTCCTCTCAGGATTTTGGGCATGTGTGCACATGTGCCTGGCATGATATGCAAGCTGCCAAGTCCAGGACTTGAACCATGCATCAACCATGTGGACTCCAGCCACCTTCACCTCCACGCCACCTGCTGGCCCACAGCATCACCATTATTCTTACCGTTCTACACTAGGGCCTGTTCAAAGCTGAAGCCCAAGGCCTACTCTTAACCAAAGAGGAGAGGAGCCTGAGAGAGAAAAGTTAAGGACACACCAGCACCCATGTGAGTCTTTCTCATTGAAACCAAGGAAATGTTCCCGAGAACTGCAGAGGGCATAGCTCCTAACTTCCTGATTCATTCATATATTTTTCTTCTTTTTGGTTTAAGTGCCAGAGGGCATATGCGCTTTCCAGAGAGAGAAGAAAAAAGCATTCCCCGTAGGAGGTGGTCACACTGCAATCCCGTCTCCATCTCTCCTCCTGTTGGGATTTGGGGCACACGTGTCCAGCATATTTTTAAAGCTGCCAGGGCCAGAGGGCAGCGGGTTCTGTGGTGGCGAAGGCAGCTGGATCTCACATGACTGACTGCACGGTTTGGGTCCTGGGCCCAGTGGCGTGAAAACCATGCCAGGGGTGTGTGCATGCAAGGCCAAAATCGCAAGAGGAGAATACAGAAGAAGAGACTGTGGTATGGCCATCCCCCCTTAGGGGAGCTTTCTCATTTTCCCTCCTTCTCACTCTCTGTCTCTCTCCAGTAAGTATACATACCCTATAGAAAATTTAAAATGAGGGGCGAGCAGGTGGCATAGTGGTTAAGGCACTGGACTTCCACATGGCCAACCACGGTTCAAATCCCGGACCTGGTGGCTTGCTTTCTCACTCTCCCTTTCTCTCTGTCTGTCATTCTCTGGTCAAATTGAAGAAGAATAATAAATTGAATTAAAAATAAGTAAATCTTAAAGAAAAGGAAATTTTAAATGAAATTAAAAAAAAATAGAGCTGCCTGGGCCAGGATTCGAACAGTGGCCAGCTATGTGGGATCTGTCTCCCTTAAGCATGGGGGCATGGGACTGGCCCCATTCAAATATATTTATTAATTTCATTATTTTTTTTGCTAACAGTTTCATTGAGCTGTAATTCACATACCATACAAGTAGGAGCCCGCATGTGACATGATAGTGACAGTCCTGGACTCTCACATGGCAGAACACGGTTCAAGTTTCAAACCCAGTGG
Organism: Tupaia belangeri chinensis; assembly: GCF_000334495.1. Lineage (NCBI taxonomy): Eukaryota > Metazoa > Chordata > Mammalia > Scandentia > Tupaiidae > Tupaia > Tupaia belangeri. The sequence continues at coordinate 757,249 of NW_006209766.1, read as the reverse complement.
CTTGAAAATCACAGTGGAGGGACCAGCAGTTAGCATAATGGCTATGTTGCTGGACTCCCATGTCGTCAACTGCGGCTCGAGTACCGGACCCAGTAGCTTAAAGTCACGCGGGGTGCGTGTGCGTGCGTGCCCAAGATCCCGAGAGGAGAATGGAGGAGAAGGGATTGCGGCATGGCCATCCCCCCTGGAGGGTGATTTCTCGCTTTCTGTCTCTCTGTCTCTCTCTGTCTGTCTGGCGAACACACACGCCCTATAGCAAAAACCTCTTCAAAACAAAAGAAAATCACAGTGGGTACATAAGCATGAGTGCCCAAAATCCTGGGAGGAGAATGGAGAAGAAGGGATTGTGGTGTGGTCATCCCCCTGGGGAGTGATTTCTCACTTTCCCTCTCACTGTCTCTGTCTTTTTCTCTCTGGAGAGCATATATGACGTATGGCAATACTGTCTTTTTCTCTCTGGAGAGCATATATGACTTATGGCAATAACATATAAAAAAAAAAACAAAAAAACAAAAACAAAACAAGCAAATGGTTCCTAGTATATCACCAGCACATGCAACCGCCACCATGCATACAATAATTATTGTAGAACATATCTTAGAACATTTCCTCAGGGCCAGCAGGTGGCGTGGCAGTTAAGGGAGCTCGACTCCCACATGAACAGGTTCGAGTCCCGGACCTGGCAGCTTGCTTTCTCACTTTCCCCTCTCTCTCTCTGTCTCTCTCTCTGTCTCTCTCTGTGTGTGTTCCTCTCTGGTCAAATTAAAATAAATAAATAAATAAAATTTTAAAAATGAAATAATTCTTAAAAAAAAAAAAAAGAATATCTCATCAACCCACAAAGAAACCTGCAACCTTTACCAACCTCGCACCCACCTCCATGCTCCCCCATCCCCCCTTCTCCCCTAGGCAGCCATTACCATTCATCTACCTTCTGTCTCTACAGATTTGCCTAATCCGAACATTTCCTAGAAATGGCATCATCTGCCCTTCGGGACTGGCTCCATTCAAGACCCTCCCCTGCTGCTGTAGGAATCAGCACTTCACTCATTCCTTTTTACAGCCAAGTATTATTCCATTGTGTGGACATACCACATTTTGTTTAACCATTTGTTAGATGATACGTACTTGGGTTCCTTGTCTTTTAACTACTATGAATCACGCTGCTAGAAACTGCCATGTTCAAGCTCCTGTTTCATTTTCCTTGAGTACATACCCTGGGGGCTGCATTGTTGGGTCAAATGGTAACTTTTGATGGATCAAATGTATAACTTTTCGAGGAACTGTCAGATGGTTTTACAAAGTGGTTGAACCAACTGTTCCTAGTTAATGCCTAGGTTGTGTCCCCTGGTTACCATGGATACTTGATCATAAGCTTATTTTCCTGTGACCCAGTCCTTTCCTCCTGGCCTCTGGAGTCCCCACGCCAAGGCTTAGTCCCCAGACTTACCCGTGAGGGGCAGGGGACTGGAGAGGTGGACCAAGGCGATATCGTTGCTGTTCTCCTCACTGTTGGGGTCTCGAAAGGGAAGGTAACCCCCATGGTAGACCACCGCCTGCACCCCCAGCTGCAGGCCGTGGGGTGAGGCCTGGGCCACAGCCCCAGCAAACACTCGCCATCGAGACAGGACCCGGTTCCGCCTGCCGGGGAAGAGGAGGGCAGGGTGGAGGCCTGTCTGGGCGCAGCCTCCCAGCCACTCCACCTCCCGGCCTCCATGCCAGCATGAGGGGGACACTCACTCAGGGAAACAGTGGGCAGCTGTCAGCACCCAGTCTCCAGAGAGCAGGGACCCCCCGCAGAGGTGTGCGCCATCGTAGCGAAGACTGACTTGCCACGGCCACCTGCCCAGGCTGGTGTCCTGGCCCCCCACAATGCGATCGACAGGCAGCTTCCTGCGCCCACAATCTGTGGGTGACAGGGCGGTCAGGGGTGGCAAAACTAGATCATAGCCCAGGTCCCAGAGCCAGGAGTGGCCCTGCCCTGGGAGCCAAGGGGACACAGCCCACTTGGGGACCCCAGGGGGAGTTCCCAGGTCTCACCTTGGCAGATGGCAGCCAAGAAGCGACCCCGGGGACAATCACTGTGACGGAGACAGGGGAGACACAGCGGAAACAAAATATAGAGACCAATTAAGACAGAGGAAAGAAAAGAGCAAGTGTGGGGTGCCCTGGGGCCGTGGGGGTCTGAGGTGCTGCCCACCCACCGCTGCCCTCCTCACCACACGGAGATGACTTCTAGCAGTCTCTGGGCATGCGGCAGCCTCCCCTCGTCCACGCAGAAGAAGCCCGACGTGCTGTTGGCGCCCGCTGTCCGAACGTCCAGCTCCGAGTGGGCCAGTGCCCTGAGCAGGGCGAGGGTCAGGCCTGCTCCACCCAGCCCTCCCAGCTCCGTGCCTCCGAGGGGCCCCCAGTACCTGAGGAAGCCCATCTCCTCACAGCTGAGCCCGGCCACTCGCGCGTTGGAGCGCGAGGAACACAGAAGCCGCCACGTCCCTTCTGTCTTGTCAAACAGCATGAGCCGCGCGTCCGCTGGGCTGACCTGCACTGCAGGGTGACAGGCAGGGGGCGCCTGGGTCCCACAGCCAGGATCCTGGCTCATGCCCAGCCTGCTCCCTGCTGGTCTGTTCTAGGAAGGGCCCCAGAGTAGTCCCTCCCCCACATTCGTGATTATTCCATAACATGACTCAACTCAGACCCAAGGACGACAGCCCTGGGACTCTGGCTGGCCTGACGGGACCAGGGCAGCTTCTCTTTCCAGGGACGCCTAAGCTGGCCGCTCATGGGCCATTAGTCTAAAACACGGCATGGACATCGGGAAGAGGGAAGCTGTTTCAAACGAGCTCCCAAGAGAATGACATGAAAGGCTTGATCTGTTGAAGGCCACCTTTGCCCGCAGGAGGAGGACATCAGCTAACCTGGAGGGAAAGCGAGAGATTTCTGATAACAATTTTTAAAAGCCCCTTGACACAGTCAGGCATGAAGAACCTCCAGAAATGTTGGTGAGGTGAGTTAATTTCTCCTCTGGTTTAGTCCTTTTCTTTAGTTGTTCCCTTTTGTTTTTTTGTATCTGGAGACCTTCAACTAATACACTAGGTTGCCAAAATATTTTAATAGACACCCTATAGTCTGGAAGAGAAGGAAGAGAAAAAGAGAGAGAAGGAGAAAGAGATGAGCCAGCTAGTGGCATGGTGGTTAAGGTGGCTGAGTGTACGGTTCGAGTCCTGGCCCCGGCAATTTGAGAAACACACAGGGTGTGAGTGCATGCATGCCCCAAATCCCAAGATGACAATGGAGAAGGGATTGTGGTGTGGTCATCCCTCCTGAGGGGTGCTTTCTCACTTTCCTTCTTTCTCTCTCTCTTTGGTGAGCATATGTACTCTATAGCAAAGCTTAAAAAAAGAGAGACAGAGAGAGAGTGAGAGAAAGAAAAAAAATACCAATCTTTTTTGCAGGACTTGTCAGAGCCTAGAATACACTAACATTCATAATTCTCCGAGCAGAGGGTACAGGAGTCACTCATTTGCATTCTGGGAAAACAAACATGAACTGGGCATGGACTCCCCACCCTGCCCTCCAGGTCCAGTGTGAGGTGGTGCTGGGGACACAAATGACAGAGACAGTCCTGGGCTCTGTGCTCACCCAGCAGAAGTATGGGGGGTGGGGAGACAGATAGCAATAAGAAAAGCCCCCCAACCAAGCACAGCACTGCAAACTGACACGCAGCCCAGCTGAGATATGCTGGACGGCCAGAGAGCGCTCACGGGAGACTGTTCATGGCTGGGACTGGCTGCGGGCAGTCCGTGTCGAGAATTTGTTCCCTGGAGCCCTTCCATCTGCCCTCACTGGCCGTCAGCGGGGCCCTGCTCTCACCTGAGTCAGGCACACCCATCGGCGCACTGGCTTATACTCAGCAAGCGCTCCGTGCATGCCAGCCTCTATTTTGGGCCATGAACGCATCGCCACACAATGACCAAACCACACGCAAACCTCTGGCCCTGCAAAGCTCAAAGCCCAGTAGGTGGGATGGGTACTGGATAGGACAAAAGAAGTAAAATAAAGCATGTGTCACAGAGAAGGAGCCACGGAGACAGACAAAGCTCGTCGGAGGACAGAAGCGCTGGCTAGCGTGGGGAAGCGAGGCTCCCCAAGGGTGGCGTATGCACAGAGATCCGAAGGAGGTGAGAAAGAGGCACAAAGACATGTGAGGGAACAGCAGCAAAGTAGGCCAAGGGAATTGCAGGTACAAGGATCCCAAGGCTGGTGGGCGGGCAGTGTTTGAGGAACAGCAAGGAGGCCCCGCAGGGTGAATGGGGAGAGGAGGGAGCCGGAAATAGACCAACAGTAGGACTTAGTTCTCACTTGTGTCAGGCGCACCCAGGGCAGGGCCCTGAGCCTGGAGGGCCCTGCCCTGGCTCAGTTGCTCCCAGGCCTCCCCTGGCTACAGGTGGGGAGCAGCCTGTGGGGGCAGCAGATCAGGGAGGAGGCTGCTGGGGTGTCCAGGAGGGTGGGAAGGAAGCTGCAGCAGGGTGGGAGCAGTGGAGGCGAGGAGTACGTTAGATTCTGGATGGACTTTGTAGGAGGAGCTGACAGATCAGGCTGAGACTGGATGACATGAATATGTGAAGGAAAGAGAAGGGTCCAGAACAATCCCAGGGGACAAGCAGGTGGCATGGTGGTAAAAGTACGGGGCTCCCACATAGCCAACGTTGGTTCAAATCCTATACCTGGTAGCTTACTTTCTCACGTTCTCTCTGTCTGTCTCTCTCTGGTGAGCACACGTGTCCTATAGACAACTCAATAATGATAAGAATGAAATGAAATCATAATCTAAGAAGAACAGCTCCAAGAATAAGCCAAGAGGTTTGACCTGAGCCCCTAGGACGAAGCTGACAGCAGCAGAGATGTGGAAGGTGATGAGGGAGCAGGTCTGCGGAAAGCCCAGCTGTGAACCTTTGACCTTTTCTCTCAAGCCTCCTGCCAGGCCATGTTCTGAGAGAACATTCTGGAATGTGGAGTCTGATGATCATTGCTCTGCATCATCTCAGAGGAACCTGGTGAGATCACACCCCCACTGAGTGGAATTTCTGCAGCCCCACAGGTCTGGACAAGCAAAGGCAGGACTTCTGGGGAGAACCTTGCCCCATTGAGAACCTACTGTGTGCCCAGAGCTATGCTATGAGTGTTCCCCGCCACATCATCAACCAAGTCCTTCCACATCCCCCGTCCCAAGGGTCACAAGGATAAACCCCGTTTTCCAGAGGAGGACGCTAAAGCGTGGAGAGCTGGATGACCTGCCTAACAGCACCAAGTGAGTGGGAGGCAGAAGAAGGATTTGAAATAGGGCCTGAGTGACCGCAAACCCCTAAGGCTGCCCTAGATAGTAGGTTTAGCCTTTGGAGGGTTAAACAACAGCAGTTGACCCTTGACCAATGCAGGGAGTTGGGGTGCTAACCCCACACACAGTCAAAATCTATGTATAATTTCTGACTCCCCCAAAACAAAACTACTAATAACCTATTATTGTCCAGAAGTCTTACCAATAACATGAATAGTTGATTAAGGCATATTTTGTATATGTAGTACATACATTGTATCATATTCTTACAGTAAAGGAAGTTGGAGAAAAGAAAACTTTTTTTTTTGGAGAGGTTTTTTTGCTATAGGGTGCGTGTGCTCGCCAGACAGAGAGAGACAGAGAGACAGAAAGCAAGAAATCACTCCCCAGGGGGGATGGCCACGCCACAATCCCTTCTCCTCCATTCTCCTCTTGGGATCTTGGGCACGCACGCACACGCACCCGGCATGAGTTTAAGCCACCGGGTCTGGGACTCGAACCACGGTTGACTACATGGGAGTCCAGCGGCATAGCTATTATACCAACTGATGGTCCTCGCTGTTTCTCACTTTTAAATGATTATTTCTTGTTTATATGAGTTCAAGGAACACAAAAAGTGTGTTCTGGGTCACCTAGTATGTTTTCCAAAGTTGTTCTATTTAGAGGTGTGAAAATCCCAGGAAAGTGAGGTAGGGAGACAGTTTTGGGGTGGCTTTTGTTTGTTTGTTTCCTAATTGCTTAGTGTTTTTGAAATGCCCAAGAGTAACTGAAGGACAAGGATGCTGGCCTCGGCCCCAGCTGGATCCGAACCGTGGCCCCGTGACTTTCCAGTCAGAGGCCCAGGTTGAGCTAGTTCATGTTGACAGCTTGTCTTTGTGCTTCCTCAATAAGCAAAGGTTTTCTGAGCACCTACTATGCACCAGGTACTGTCTGACCAGTAAACGCAGTGTTCCTGTCCTCCCGGGTTTCACCAGGAGGGAATGATTAACTATGAGTAGGAGGAGGGTTTTACCAGGGCCAGCAGAGGTGGCCACGATGGGAGGAAGAACACACAGTAGGGCATATAGGAAGGCCTTGCTCAACAAAATAAAAGCCCCAAGGGCAAGGAACAAAGTGTATGTAGCAAACTGAAAAATAAAAATAATGCATAAAGTTAACTAAATAATTATTTAACAAAAACAAAAGTCAACCTTTATTGGGTCGCCTGAGTGAGGACAGTTATCTAATTCTCACTGGAGTTTTCTCTCCCCTATGCCACTGAGGAGGAGACTGAGGCTCAGAGAGGGTCAGGACTGGAGTGAGGTCACAGCTCAGGAGTGACAGTGCCTCCAGGTGTGGGGTGGGACAAAGCGGGTGAGGCAAGGCTTGGTGCAAGGAGGAACGGGTCATTTGATGGAGGGAGAGGTGTCCTGGGGACTGGAGATGGGACAGTCCTGGAAACGAGTGACACAGAGTCCACACCCTAGGAGCCTTGGAGCCTCTATGTGGACTTGAGTGACTCAGCATACTTTTCTGGGTCCCTTTGCCACCATATGCAAAGCATTGGGAAGACAAGAGCTTCATCGTCCTAGACCCATTGGGTAAAGGCTTCACCCAGGGTCTGGCATGTTAGCAATGAATCCAACTGATTCTTGACCAACCAGAATATAGCTGCTTACACAACTATGTCCAGGCGCCTGGGTTCAAAGCCTCTTCCTGCCGTTTGTTAGCTCTGTGACCTGGGGCAAGTCACTCGGCCTTTCCCCATAAGAAAACGGGCTGTTGTGAGGATTTAATGATGCGTTCTGTCAACCCTAAGGCCCAGGCAGGGCCTCAAAGGGTGGCTGTGGTATTCATGTTGAGGTTGGCTTTCCACATCTGGGTTTTCATTTCTTCTCTGAGTGTGCACCGAAGACTTCACAGAATTAGACAAGGCTCACGGGTGCACAAAATCCATCCCCCCACCTCCTAAGTTCCCCTTCCTTCCTGCCGCCCCAGGTCACAGAATGGCAGCTTGGAGTTGGCGTTGGGGAAGAACCACTCATTCCCCCCATGGTTCGCTTCTGCACATAGTCATTTGTGCAGCCACTCACTCGCACGTGCCCGCGGACGCTTCTGTAACAGGCACATCTAAGAGCCACTCTGGCCCCTCGTGGACCAGCTGCATGTCTCCTCTGGTTCTCACTTTCCACGCCTATAAAATGGGGCCAATGGCCAATGAGAACGGCTAACCTCCTCGGAGTGCTAGAAAACGCTACTGACTTCATACCACCTCTCGTCAACATGTTTGGACCGTGTCCTATAATAAGAAACACATTTTCAGAACCAGCAGGTGGCATGGTGGTTAAGGCACTGGACACTCCCACATGCCCAACTGCGGTTCAAATACCGGACCTGGTAGCTTGCTTTCTCACTCTCTCTGGTCAAATTAAAATAAATGAATGAATAAATAAAATTAAATAAATCATTATTTAAAAAAAAAGAAACACATTTTCATATTGTCATGGAACCCCTGGGAGCTCTGTGATCGGAAGGAAACCACTGCAGTACTCTGAGTCTCAGTTTCTCCATCTGTGAAATGGGGAGAATAACAGCCCCACCCTCACGGGCTGCGGTGAGAAGGCAGTGGGCTTGCATGGGTACACATGCATAAAACCAACAGGAGCGATGAACACAATCCCTCTCACTGACAGAGCTGATACTCTGATCTTTTCAAAGCGAATCAATTGCATACTTTTCGAAAATGTGGTTTTCAACTCACTAATTTAATTTCATGATGCAGTAACGGGTACCACATTTGGAGTCTGAAAAACACTGGGTGAGACATGTGCAGTGCTCAGAATATCCCCCGTACCTAGCAGACACTCAACGCAAAGGCGCTATTACTATTAGCATTTCTGCATGCATTTGTTCATTCACTCAAGAAAGACTTCGCCTCAGCTCCTGTCCCATATGGATTTCCCCTAAGCTCCCCAGAGGGTCCCAGCCCACTCTACTCACCTGGATACAGTGGCTCCTGATCACTCTTGAGAAGAACGGTCACTGCAGAGAAGGTAGAGGTGAGGCAGGCAGGCTGGGGGCCGCAGGGGCAGGGGAAGTTGAGGCACAGGGACCATTCTCACCAATGGCCCAGGACGCCGCCCCGATGCCTGTCAGGAGCAGCAGGGTCCCCACAGTGAGAGCTGCCACCTTGGGTCCGGAGCAGCACGGCGCAGTCCGGCCACCTGCAACAGACACCATGTTGGGGCGGCTGCCAGGCCTGTCCCCGTCACAGCAGGGTCTGGGCACCGGGCCAGCTCTGCCCTGCCCCCAGGGCTAACTTCTCATGCCTGAGCCTGTTGTGTCCTGGACCCGGTTTCCCTGGGCCGAGCAGCTGGCAGCGCTGTCCCTCCCCTGCCACGTGGACAGCCAAGTGCCCAGCTCCCCAAGGGTTACAGCTGGGAAGGGGGCATGGCTGGGCCGCTGCCACCCTGCCTGCCTCCACCCTGCCTGCCTCCACCCTGGCGCTTCTGGGATGTCTCCTCCCCCATGACACTGCGCTTTCGTGCTTCTCTCATCACTCAGGTTCCCTCCTTGGATCTCTCACCTCTGCTAACTTTTCCAGAGGTTCGCGGGCCTTCTGGGGATGGCGACCCCTGACCTTTGCCCTCTTGGCAGCTTGCTGCTCTGGTGTTTGGCAATGCCTCACCGCCTCTTCTTTCTGCTCTTCTGAACCCGTTGCCTCTGACTATGGCTGGGGCCAGCAGGTGGCGTGGTGCTCAAGGTGCTGCCCAGCCAGACCCCTTTCAGAGGACTCAGCTCCAAGATCAAATTTTCCCCCAGACCTTGACCACCCCAGTTTAGAAATTCGCCGGCTTCACTTCAAAGTGTAGGGCTAACCCCTTCCTAGCTGAGACCTCGGGCAGGCGGCAACACCTTTGTGAGCCTCTGTTTCCCCACTTATTAAATGAATGTCCACCTAGCACCTCCTTCGAAAATAATACTTTCAAGTTTTCTTTTTAAATAATTCATAATAATAGCTGAAGTCTTAATCAGTGCTTAGCGTGGGTCCGGCACTTCTGAAATGCATTAGCTCTTCCAGTTCCCACCTCAATCCTACTGTAGGATTCTCATCCTTTAGATGGCACAGAGAAGTCGTGTCGCATGTCCACCGTGGCTCAGCCCGGCGGAGGTGACACTGAGTTCTAAACCACAGATGGGCTGCTGGCTGCCTAGTGTACAGCTGCAAGGCCGTACTCCCGCTCCCTGCACCACAGGCCCTGGCAAACAGCAAGTGCTCACTAGATGCTTTCTAAATCCGTAGAGCCGTGTGGGGCCGAAACACTGTCCTTCCCTCTCTGAGCCTCGGGATTTCCCCTGGTAAAAGGGAGCCGTGTTTGTTTACCGTCCGATGTCCTAGTCCTACCGTCCAGGTGCTCTGTACCCGGCACGTTTCTAGGCTCCAGGACACACCCCAAAACAAGACAGCTAAGATGATGGCTCTCGGGTTGTCCCTGCAGCACAGTGAGTTAAGCCCTGTGCCTGGGGAGTCAGATCTCATATGGCTGACTTTGGTTCAAGTCCTGGCTCAGGCGGCTTGAAAAATGTGCCAGGTACGTGTGCACGCAAGCCCCAAGTCTGCGAGGACGGAGAAATGAAGGAAAAAGAACTATGCTGTGGCCACACCCCACCCACCGGGGGTGTTTCCTCTCTCTCTGGCAATTAAAAAAGGCTACGGCTGGGGCCAGCAGGTGGCGGCTGGGGCCAGCAGGTGGCATGGTGCTCAAAGTGCTGGAAAACCACATGGCCGACCACGGCTTGAGTCCTGAACCTGGCAACATGCTTCCTCAAGTTCTCTCTTTCTCTCTCTCTCTTTTTCTCTCTGGTGAGCACATGTGTCCTATGGCAGATTTAAAAATAATTCTTAAAAAATTTTAAATTAGAAATAAATAATTCTTTTTTTCTTTTTGAGAGGTTTTTACTATAGGGCACGTGTGCTCACCAGACAGACAGAGAGGCAGAAAGTGAGAAATCACCCGCCAGGGGGGATGGCCACGCCGCAGTCCCTTCTCCTCCATTCTCCTCTCAGGATCCTGGGCATGCATGCACACGTGCCCGGCGTGAATTTAAGCTGCCGGGTCCAGGACTCGAACCGCGGTCGACTACGTGGGAGTCCATAGCCATTACGCTAACTGCTGGTCCCAGAAATAAATAATTCTTTAAAAAAATGAATATGGCTCTCAGGGTCTCACATGTTCACCATGGTTGTGGAATGGGAGTGGGAGACATGGCAAGGGAAACAGGGAAACAAGCCTGGTCATTTTTAGATTGTGGCCGAGGCCAGGAGAGAATAATGGAGGCTGAGGACTACAATGGGGCTTTTGAAGGGGGCTCAGGAAGGGCCTCCTCAAGAAGAGACTTGAGGGGACCAGAAGTTAGCGTAATGGCTATATCGCTGGACTCCCATGTAGTTGACTGCAGTTCGAGTCCCGGACCCAGTGGCTTAAACTCACGCTGGGCGCGTGTGCGTGCATGCCCAGGATCCCGAGAGGAGAATGGAGGAGAAGGGATTGCGGTGTGGCCATCCCCCCTGGGGGGTGATTTCTTGCTTTCTATCTCTCTGTCTGTCTGGCGAGCGCATGCGCCCTATAGCAAAAACTTCTAAAAAAAAAAAAAAAAAAAAAAAATAAGAGACTTGAGCTAAGACCCAAAAGGTAGGACGCCAACCGTGCAGCGACATCGAGGAAGAGCACTGAGCAGAGGGAGCAGCCCAAGCGACAGCCTGGAGGCAAGAATACGCATGACCCGTTGGAGCTAGAGAGGCTGCTGATGCAGCCGGGGCCAGGGACAGGAGCCAAGGCTAGGGCCAGCGAGGGAGGCCAGGTGGTCCAGGCAGAAGAGGGAGTTTATCCTCCCTGCCACAGAGGTCTTAGAGATCAAATGCCAATCCTTTCGCTAGGGATTGTGGGAAGACCAAAGAGGAAAGGCTGCTCAAAGCCATTAGTTGGGCCTGACTTGGGCTCAGCTGGCCTTAGCACCTGCACCCCCAGGGCTCTGGGTCTGGGGGAGTCTGAGTGGTGGACACGGCACCAGGCCAGCACTGGGACAGAGCAGGGAGTGGCCTGGGACTTTTCTGGGACTGCCATGCTCTGGGCATCTTAAGACTTTGAGAGTCCCTCAAGGCAGGAGGGAACAGACTGCCTCAGAGGCCAGCCCGGCCCTGCTGGCTGACCCCTGTCTTGAGAGGGCCTCTTGGGCCCATCTCCAAATCTGCCCCAACCTGCAGCCTTCAGCTGGTCCTGACTCCTTTGACCTGGAGGCTCTGGCACACTTGGTGGGGCAGGAAGCATTGCCGCCGTGTGTCTCCTGAGGGACAGGAAGAACCTTGCAAACAGGTGCTTCTGCTGGTCAGGAAGCACCCCCAGCCTATGTTGCCAGTGGGGGACGCATCCCCTCTGTGTATCATTGCCAGAACAAGAAGCGTTTACTCATTCTGTGTGAGAGGCTGCACCTCAACCCCATGACCCCTCGGAAGCAATGGGGCCTTCTCTCTCAGGAAGCCAGGCCTCCCAACCCCGCTTCACCCTGACTCTCGGCTCCCTGCTTCTCTGGCACTCCCTGGCTGCCCACGTCGTCTCACGGGACAGTTGTCTGTGCCCCGCATTGGGTTGCAAAGACTCTCACAGGCAACATCTCCAGCTGCGTCTCTAAAGTTCCACTCAATGGATAGTTCCACGTCTCGGTCTTCATTTTACAGGACTCCAACGCTCTGAATAAAATTCTTTCCTCTGGGCCAGGCAGTGATGCAGCAGTTATGCAACTAGACCTGCCCAGGGGAGGTCCTGGGTTTGTGCCCTGAGCCCTCCCACAGCACACAGGCACACCCATGTGCGTGCCTGTGACCCAGGCTGGCTGAGCCTGGCGGTGGACTGTGGCATGAAGACCTGGTCAGGGGTACCGCCTTCTCTCTCCATCTCTCTCACAGAAGCAATGCATGCATGCACTTTAAAAATTTACTCCTCTTTTGCCTCTGGGATACTGCACATGCTTGATTTTCCTTCTCCTTCTCTGATGGTGCTGTTTCTGCCAGCCTGCTCACTCCCTGAAATCCAGAGCTCATACAGGAGCCATGGCCTCCTCTCCCTCGCTGCTCCCTGCTCCTCAGTCTGTCTCATCCACCTATGGCCTGTTCCCCCTCTCTGTTCCCAGCCTTACCTTCCCCCTGGAGTCTCCTTCCCACCTACCAGGTCCCCTGCTGTTCTTCCCCACAGGCCCTGTCTCAGAGGCCCTCATCCCCAGGACTGTCTCTCCCCCACAGCTCTGGCTCCTCGGCCTGCCGGGCTCCTGGGTGACTGTCCTGTCCGCTCCTTCCTTCTTTGATGCAGCACTATTTAACCACTGGGCTCAGTCTCCCCTTCTGGGCCACCCTCCACATGAAAGCCTGGTGACCCTATCTAAGTATCAACTCCAACCTGTCCCTTCATTACCTAGAACCTTCTGCCTAGTGCCTAGTGCCTCCCCAAGACAGAATTTAAGGTCCAGCATTTCCAGCTTCTCTAGAATATAAACATGGCTTTTAGAGAGTTAGGGATTAAACCTATGTTTTCCCAAATTCCCAGACAGCCAGGTGGATCATTATCAAACATCTGGTAAGGTCATAGAGCTTGTCAAAGTTAGGCAAGAGACACTAAGAATGACCACCCGCGCCATCTAGTGGGCGGACCCTGCACTGCCCAGGACTCGCCAGCGCCTCACAGAACACAGTCCCAGCAGAGCCTGGCCCAGCCTGTGCACCTCCTCCTCCCTCCAGCTCCCCTTCCAGCCTCACGCCTGGAAATACCAGAACTATCTTTGCACCACCGCACACCAGCCACGTATGACCACCAGCATTCAGCCGTGCTCTCCTCTCACGCCCTTCCTCCTTCCACTCATCATTTGAATTGCAACTCAGATACCACCTCCTCCAATTCCAAGTCTCCGGCAGCAGCAAGAACCTCGCCTTGGGCATCTTCCAACAGCAATAAAAGTAGCACAGAGGCTGGCAGCAGCCCACACGTTTTTTAAAAATGAGACCGGGGGCGGCCACCAGCCACTGCGGCAATGGCTCAGAAGCGCACGCCGGCTCGTGGCCCTGCCCTGTCCTGCGGCTTCCCTAAATCTTTGCACCTTGTTAAAGGAAGGTACCGTGATGGTCATCCCCAGTTAAGAAATGAGGAGAGGCCCAAGGAGGTGCAGCCACTCAGGGTCACCCAAGCAAGAAAGTGCAGCATCAGAGCCCTCGGAGTTTGCATCCAGGCCTCTAGCCTGACAGCAGGGCTTCCGTCCAACACTGCCCCGAGCAGCCTGGGAATACGCGGGAGTCTACTCCACATTGGTTCTTTGTCCCCAGACCCACCTCTATCCATCTCGTCATTTTCTGCCTTTTTCCCCTGGTTCCTTTATCCTTAGGCCCCAGCCCTGATGCCTCCCTTCCATTGGCTCCAGGAAAGGAATCAATCCAGGGAACCAGCACTTAGCATAATGGCTACGTCGCTGGACTCCCACGTAGTCGACCACGGTTCGTGTCCTGGACCCGGTGGCTTAAAACTCACGCCAGGCGCGTGTGCTTGCGTGCCCAAGATCCCGAGAGGAGAATGGAGGAGAAGGGATCGCGGCGTGGCCATCCCCCCTGGGGGGTGACTTCTCTCTTTCTGTCTCTAATGCCTCTCTCTGTCTGTCTGGTGGGTGCACACGCCCTATAGCGAAAATCTCTCCAAAAGAAAAAAAAAAAGAAATCAATCCAAAGGCACCTAGCTCCATCATCTACCTGCTGAGCCAGGGCACAGCACCTCCTGAGCCACTGGAAGCCTGGCTTCATACTGGACCATGGCTGCATGGCTTGGGGACTGAATTACTAACCAACGCTGAGGCCAGAGGAGGGCAGAGATCCACACTCATCATTTCAGCCAATACTCTGCTTCCTGCCTGTCGTCGCATTTAAATCTTCAGGCCATGCTGTGAGGTGTGCACTATTACCCTCTCCACTTTACAGACATGGAAATGAAGGTCCAGAGAGGGTAAGCTGCTTATTTAGGGCTGCTTATTTAGAAAGTGCTACTGCCTGGGACTGAACCCAGCTAGGCTGGTTCCAGGAAGAAGAGGCGTCAGCCCCAGCAGATGGGGGAGAAAGCAGGAAGGAAAGGCCATCCCTAATTGGGTCTTCCAGCTGGTTCCCACATATGGGAGAGGCTAAGAGAGCCAGGTTGTCTGGAGTCACCCCAGGGGCTGCAGAGAGCCCTTGGGTGCTGACTACTCCATTGAGGGCTTGTCCCTGTCATCCCTGGGTGGCTTCTCTACTGTCTCTCCCTTTTCCATCCATCCAGGCTGAGTCCAAAGTCCTCTCTGTGCTCTTTTGCCCAAAGGGCCAGGAG
>NW_006209766.1:738480-742136 GCF_000334495.1 Tupaia belangeri chinensis | reverse complement strand
TGTGTGGGAGTCCTGGGTCCCTGGGACACCACGTCTACCAGCCCCTGTGAGGACTGCTCCTGTGGACGGCATGTGTCTCATTTACTGAGGCCTGTATCGGTGTCTTGTATGTTCCGTGCTCCCAACGACCTCACGGAGGGCGAATCAGGATCCATGCTTGATCCACGGGGAAATCGACGCTCAGAGAAATGAGGTCACTTGCACAGGATCACACAGCAAGAAAGTGGCCGAAGCTAATTCAAATGCAGGCCTGTGTGTGTTGACTCTAGAATCCACGTCCGGAACCACAATAGCTAGTCCTTCCACCTCAGTCCCAAGTAGGAGACATGCCCAGGGCTAGCTGAGAAATCACTGGGGATGAGGGGGAACTGAGGCAAGGAGCAGGAAGTTCGTGTGGGGTAGCAGGTAGGTAGGTGGTGGCCCAGCAGCAGAGAAAATTTGGTTAATAGTTAATCAGCGGGAGGAGGCCTCAGAGGGGGTGGCAATGGGTCTGGGAGGGAGAGGGGGCTCCAAGGAAGAGGAGGGCTGAGAAGAGAGCACAAAGGGAGGGGTGCCAGGCAGAGCCAAAGTTGGGACTCAGGGAAAGGGGACTCACCCTCCTTCTCCGCCATGTCACAGCCTCTTGTTAATGATTTCCCGCTGACCTCCTGGGCCGAGGCGGGACCTGTGGGGAGATGACCAGGGAGGCAGGGCCTGGGGGAGCTCAGCCCAGCCCCATCCCGGCACCCCCCAGTCCCAGGCACCTATCCAGGGAGGCTGGAGGGACTGGGCCTTGGCCAGAGCACGTCGTGTTCACGGACACAGATCGGGCTGGGTTCAAGGATGGGGTCAGTCTGATCAGTGACCAGAGGGGGAAGCCTGGATTGGCAGGGATGGGGACCCCACACCTGAGCCTCGAGGACGAGGGGGCTGAGGGTTTGATCTCCCGGGTCTGAGGCAGGAGCTGGCCTGAACCTGAGACCTGGGGAAGGACTGATTTGGGGGCCCAGACTCCTGGGTCTAAGGGTGGAAGAAATTGAAGACGACGTCTGAATTTGAAGGAAAAGCAGCCGGGGCACTCAGATCCTTAGGGAGAAGTCAGAGAGGCCCCTGGCGGGGTCTCTGGGAGCCCCTCTATTGGAAGCAGGCACTAGGTTGGGTGGGGGGTGAGGGAATCCATGTGCTCAGGACTGGAACTGGGAGTCTGGGGCCCTGGTCCTTACCCGGAGGTCTGGCAGGCGGGGCGGAGCCGCGAGATGGTGCGGGTTTAGGTCAGTCTCCAGGCCTGGGCAGGAGCATGGTGGCCCTGTAGCAGCGGGCGCCCGGGAGGCAGAGGCAGCGTGGGGCCTGCTAGGCCAGGCTGCCTCACCTGAGGAGGAGGGGGCTGGGCAAGGGGCGGGAAGGGGCTGGACAATGGGATTGGCAGGGGAGGAGGCCACCTGGTTGATGGGGCCGGACTCAGGCGGGCCCAGCCACCGGCATGCCTCCACCCCTCGGGAGAACCCAGGTGTGCCCGTCCTCAGGGAGATGGCAACAGGGACAGGCTGGGCCAGCCGGGCTGAGGGCTGGGCGAGCTTAGAGCAGTGGCCGAGGGGGATGTGGACTGGAGGGAATCAGGTGGGGGCCGAAGCTGCCCCAAGCCCACTCTGCGGGTGCCACATCCCGCCCCCTGCCCCGCCCTCGCCCCTTGCAGCACGCCCCGCCCAGCCCGGTCAGGACCGCGCGGTTCCTGCCATTGCCAGCACCGAGAGAGAGCCGGCCGGGCCGTCCTGCCCCTACCCCAGTTCCAGACCCAGTCCTCTGCGCTCCTGCCGGAGCCCCCTCTTCTAGCCCTGCTCCTGGCCCAGCCCTGGCCCCGCTGCCCCTTACCCTCCCCCAGCTGCTTTCCTACAAGTCACGGGGGCTGGTTTGTTTTGGCAGCCTCTCTCCCGGTGGCGCTGACCTCTGGAGCCAGGAAAGTCCTAGACAGGGGGGATGGGGGGCTTGGCCCGGAAAAGGCCGCTCCGAGGGCTGAAGCCCAGGCCAAGTGGCCGGAAGTGTCCAGAGAGAGAGAGACACTCTGTCCCGCCAGCAGCCAAGAGCCAACCACGTCAGACCCCAGGGTTGGATAAACACCCGGACACACCAGGGTCACCGTCAGACACCTGCCTGTGGTCAGCCACATGCCCCAGCACAGTCACACCAGGCCTGCTCACCCCAGAGCCAAGCCCACAGCCTCTCACTGGGGTCCACACAGCTTCAGCCCGGCTGCTCCCCAGCCCCTGCTCTGTCTCTGCATTCACGTCCCTTTCTCCTTCCCTCCTCTTTCTCCCAAATCCCACCTCCCCAGAGAGACCCACCCTGCTAGGAACACAGCAAACCCCATGAAACCCTTGCACCCCAGCATCAGCCTTGCCCCTCTCCTGGGGCTGTCTTCTAGGCTCCCTCACCACCGATGGGCCCCACTGAGCTAATGACTCCCCACCCCAACAGTAACCAGGCACCTAAGGGACTTGTCTGCTGGAACTGGGCCGCTGGCCCCACCTGCTCCTGCCCCAGCTCCCTCCCTGAACATGGTGGCAGAGGCCCCACTGCCTGCCCAGGAGGGAAGGTCCCCAGGAAAACTGAGGCTCTTGGATTTGGGGGTGCAGATGAC
The DNA here is from genome assembly GCF_000334495.1 of Tupaia belangeri chinensis. Taxonomy (NCBI): domain Eukaryota; kingdom Metazoa; phylum Chordata; class Mammalia; order Scandentia; family Tupaiidae; genus Tupaia; species Tupaia belangeri. The sequence goes on along the minus strand of NW_006209766.1, from coordinate 739,522 downwards.
TGGGCTCACGAGAGAGATGACGAATCAAGTCCAAGAATCTTTATTTCATGAACAAAACTACTTCTGTAAAGAGGCGAGGCCGAAGGGCCCCTTTCTACGTGGCCACCACAATCCAAGGCTGGTGAGAGGGAGTGGGGTGGGGCCAGGCAAGAGTGCTTCACAGGGAGAGGGACCCCAGGTCCAGCCGGAGGAAGCAGGAGGAGAGATGATGCTGGGGGCTGGAGTGGGTCCCAGACCCCCTGCCCCAAACCCCCAGCTGATCACAACCCCCCGCTGGGCAGGGATGGGGCAGGAAGGGGCTGGCCCCACAAGTGCGTGTCCGAAGCGGCCAATGTGTGCAAATCAGCAAGAAGGAGGGGTGCGGAGCCGCTGCCCCCACCTCACCGCCCCCTCCCCAAACAGGCAGCAGAAGCAGGGTGGGGGCAGCGGCAGTATTGCTTTACCCGTCATGCATGGTGCTGGGTGGGCGACAGGGGCAGGAGGAAGGTGGCGGGGTTAGGGGTGTGAGCCAAGCCCCTGGCCCCCCTACCCCCCCTGCGGCTCCGATGGCAGGACTCTGAGGCGTGTGGAGGCCCAGGGATGGCCAACCCCCCCGGGGTTGGGGCAGGCTGTGCCTGGGGGTTCCCCACTAGGGCTGGCTCTTCCATGAGGCGGAGCCCAGGGCCTAAGGGGGATAGAGAGAGAAGGCATTAGGGACCCAGCGAGCCGAAACCCTCCCAGACGCCCACCCCTGGCTCCCCACTTACCAGGGCTATTCGGCCACCTGGACACCCGTACAGTTCTCTTTGCTTTCTGAGGTGATGGCCAGGTATTCCGAGCTGTGGAGGGGAGAGCCAGGTGTACAGTGACCCCATGATTGCTGTGGCCCCACCCCCAGGAGACTGAGGCAGGTGGCGGTCTTTGCCCCAGGTACACAGGGCTCCTAACAAAGGGACAGGAGGGGCCACGGGCTGGACCCCTATAGGGCTGCAGGGAAGGAAGGGGCTACCGCCTCTTTGCTTGGGTTTTTTTTGGAGAGGTTTTTGCTTAGGGCATGTGCGCT
>NW_006209766.1:727139-737943 GCF_000334495.1 Tupaia belangeri chinensis | reverse complement strand
GGCAGGCCTCTGAGGCGTGTGGAGGCCCAGGGATGGCCAACCCCCCCGGGGTTGGGGCAGGCTGTGCCTGGGGGTTCCCCACTAGGGCTGGCTCTTCCATGAGGCGGAGCCCAGGGCCTAAGGGGGATAGAGAGAGAAGGCATTAGGGACCCAGCGAGCCGAAACCCTCCCAGACGCCCACCCCTGGCTCCCCACTTACCAGGGCTATTCGGCCACCTGGACACCCGTACAGTTCTCTTTGCTTTCTGAGGTGATGGCCAGGTATTCCGAGCTGTGGAGGGGAGAGCCAGGTGTACAGTGACCCCATGATTGCTGTGGCCCCACCCCCAGGAGACTGAGGCAGGTGGCGGTCTTTGCCCCAGGTACACAGGGCTCCTAACAAAGGGACAGGAGGGGCCACGGGCTGGACCCCTATAGGGCTGCAGGGAAGGAAGGGGCTACCGCCTCTTTGCTTGGGTTTTTTTTGGAGAGGTTTTTGCTTAGGGCATGTGCGCTGGCCAGACAGAGAGACAGAGAGACAGAGAGACAGAAAGCGAGAAATCACCCCCAAGGGGGGATGGCCACGCTGCAATCCCTTCTCCTCCACTCTCCTCTCGGGATCTTGGGCACGCACGCACATGCGCCCGGTGTGAGTTTTAAGCCACTGGGTCCGGGACACGAACCACGGTCGACTACGTGGGAGTCCAGCGACATAGCCGTTACGTTAATTGCCAGTCCCTGTTTGCTTTTACTCTGGAAACAAACTCTCCCCTGTGGGGAGGACAGACACAGCTGGCACCCTCCACCACACAGTTCACACTCCCCCCGGGAAGCCCCATGGTGCCCCGGGGCACCTTGCCTCTCCCTCCCCGACCCCACTCACGCATTCTCTTGTGCGGCAGCCTCCGTGGCGGCGGCAATCTTCTTGTAGCAGTAAACCATCTCTGCCACCAGCCATATGGTCAACACCACGATGAGCACGTACATCATGATCTCGGACACGATGGATGCCATGTCTCTGTTGGCTGCAGGCGCAAGGCGAAGGAGTCGGCGGAGCCCCCACTCAGAGGGTGCAACAGCCCAAGGGTGCAGCGCATTTGCTGTGTGAGCCTGGCAAGAGGCCTGCCCTCCCTGGGCCTGGCCCCCAAGTACGATAGTGTCCTCACTATTGCTGCGATTATTCGTAACTAGCCTTGGGGAACAGCAGATGGCGGACCGGTTACATCGCTGCACTCCATGTAGTCGATCTCAGTTTGAGTCCTGGACCCAGTGGCTTAAAACTCACGCTGTGTGTGTGTGTGCCCCAAATCCTGAGAGGAGACTGGAGGAGAAGGGACTGTGGTGTGGTCATCGCCCTGGGAGATGATTTCTCGCTTTCTGTCTCTCTGGCAAACACACGTGCCCTATAGCAAAATCTCTCTCTAAAAAAAGGCAAAAAACAGCCTTGGATAGGCCTGGGGATTACTCTAAACCTGTCTCCCCAAGTAACTTGAGGGTACTTCTGTGTCATCCCAGAGGCTGTTGGGCAAAGTGGCTAAAAGCTGTAGCTCTGCACACCAGGTTCTGTTTCAAGTCCTGGCTCTGCCACTTTACCAGCTGTGGGACCTTGGGCAAGTAAGTACTCAGTCTCCTGAGCCTCCTATTTGCCAACTGTAAAAGGCTGATAACCATAATACTTCCTCCATGGGAGGGTGACAAGAACTGAAGAAGCTTTAAAAATCTTAATAGGGAGCAGCCAGATGGTGTAGTGCCTCCGTCGCTGGACTCCCATGTAATCGACTACAGTTCGAGTCCCAGACCCGGTGGCTTAAACTCACGCAGGGCGCATGTGCGTGCGTGCCCAAGATCCTGAGAGGAGAATGGAGGAGAAGGGATTGTGGCACGGCCATCCCCCCTGGGGGGTGATTTCTCACTTTCTGTCTCTGTCTTTCTGGTGAGCACACATGCCCTAAAACAAAAACCTCTCAAAAAAAAAAGAAAAATCCTAAGAATAGGGCCAGCCTGCCATACAGTGGCTAAGGGCGGTACTTAGAGAGTCAATCCCATATGGTTGACCACTGTCTGATCCTAGGGCCAGAAGCTTGAAAAACATGCTGGGCGCATGCGGGCACATGCCCCAAATCCTGGAAGGATGGTGAAATGAAGAAAAAACGATCGTGGAGTGATCACAGCCCTATGGGGGTTGCTTTCTCCCTCTCTCTTCCCGCCTTTTCTAATGAGCACACATGCCCTGTAGCAATGAAAAGAAAATCCTTCGAATGGTGCTTGACCAATAAATAGCACCCAGCAAATGTTCCCTAATGTTAATAGTATTGTCACTGTTATAATGGGGGCACTATAGCATAACGGTTAAGAGTAAGTGATCCGGGGCCAGACTGTCAGGGTTGGAATCTTGGCTCAGCCTCTGACTAGCTGTGTGACCTTAGGCAGATAAAGCCACCTCTCTGAGCCTCCGTTCCCCCTCTGTAAAATGGGAACGATAGGATGCACATCTTCTCACAGGGGAGAGGAAGTGAGTTAACCTCCATAACACGCTTGGGTAAACACAGCCAGCGCTGCCTAAGTGCTGCCTGTTTTCTGGAAACCCTCATCCTTTCTGCGGCGCCGGCCCTGGCTGTCCCCAGCTTCCCTTTTTGAGCCTAAATTTAAACTGTAAAGGGAGTGTGTCCTGCCAGGGGACCAGAGTTGAAGGCCACTCTGGCGTCCATGGCCGGATTTTGCAGGTGTCCATCCTGTATTCCTGGCCCCTCCCGGACGGGCGGGACCTCATTCCCCCCACCCCCACCTTGCTGTCCTCACGTGGTCTCTCCATCCCCTTAAGCGGGGCACGCTCTCTGCTGCTCCACCCTGTGCAGATGGCCTCTCAGCTTTCTGGGCCAGCGTGAGGGAGTGAGGGAGGGTGCTGGGCTGGAAGGTCCCTCCCATCCCCCACGCCCTATTCTCTGCAGGAGGAGCTAGAACAGGGTTCTGCATCTCACTCATTTCTTTGTTTATTCTTTCATTTGTTCCTTCCACAGACATCTTTTCTTTTTCTTTTTCTTTTTTTTTTAAAGAGAGATTTTTGCTATAGGGTGCGTGCACTTGCCGGAGAGACAGAGAGAAAGTGAGAGATGGCCCCCTCGGGGGGATAGCCACACAGCAATCCCTTCTCCCTCCTTCTCTTGGGATTCTCGGCACACACACACACACACAGACGCACACACACGCCCAGCATGAGTCCCAAGCTGCCAGGTCCAAGACTCAAACCACAGTCGGTCATGTGGGAGTCCTGTGCCCTAACCACTACACCACCTGCAATAGACAATGTCAATGCATCGCACGCAGCGGGTGTCCGCTCTCAAGCAGGTTCTGTGTTAAGTTCTTTATCTGAGTGTCTCCCTGGCTCCTCAAAACAGCCCTACGGAGAGGCTTGTCGTGGCTTTCCACATCCACTGGCCTCAGAAACCACGCAGAGTTGGATACGTATTGGATAAAGCGTGGCCTTGGGAATTCTCGCCCCTGCGGCTGGAACGCAATGCCCGGACAGAGCTAGGTGTTATCGCCTGTCCTCCTGCCTGGCATTTTGACTCCTGCTCGCCCAAACAGATTAGGATGGGGATAGGCATGGGTCTGTAGCCCGTTCTCCAGACAAGGACACTGAGGCCTCGAGAAGGGAAGGTGCTGGGGCAAGGACGCACAGTGAGGACTGGACTTGAGGACCCAGGATTCAGCCCTGAGTGTAACGGACTGCAGGCTCTGAGCCTTAATCTGCTCTGTGAGCCCTTGACAGCCCAGGAGAGATTTCGTGGTAGCGGGCGTATTCCAGGAGCCGTCGCCGTCGGCCCACACAGACATCCCGTGGCAGTTACCCCTGCTTTACAGATGAGAAGCTGGGGCAGAGGGAAGCTTCTTATGGGGTCACACAAAAGTGTGACCTTCTCTGGAGTTTCCTTTCATATCTTCAAAAAACTCCAAACCCTCTAAGAGCTTCACTTGGGAGCCCCCAGACCTGGAGCCCCAGAGGTACCTCTGTGGGCTGATTTCTCACCAGCCTCCGGCACTCTGCACCTTGAGACATTTTTCACTCTTACTGTGTACCCAAAATAGCGTCATTGTCCCCTCCGTCCTCATCTGCCTGCTCCCACCTTGAGTGGGCGATCTCAGCAGCTGCAACACCTCTGCCAGGTGAGGGACGTTCTTATCATCAAGACCCACTGCCCTCTCCCTTGGAAAGGAGCTTACTCCTCAGTGGTCATTACCAGGGGCGACACGGGTAGGTCAGTGGGGAATGCTGCACGTGCAGGAAGGTAGTAGAAATGGTACTTTTCAAAAACCGGGATGGCAGGCATTGCTAAGAATACAGTATCACGGATAACACACACATAAACCCTGTCGTGTAAAAATGAGTCTTGTTAAAATACTACAGTGTGGGGACCAGCAGTTAGTGTCATGGCTATGTCACTGAACTCCCACATAGTCGACCGCGGTTCGAGTCCCGGACCCGGTGGCTTGAACTCATGCTGGGTGCGTGTGCGTGCATGCCCAGTATCCTGAGAGGAGAATGGAGGAGAAGGGATTGCAGCGAGGAAACCCCCCTGGGGAATGATTTCCTGCTTCTGTCTCTGTCTGTCTGTCTGGCGAGCATGCGTACCCTATAGCAAAAACCTCTCCAAAAAAAAAAAAAAAAAGACTATGCCACAGTATAGCAAGTAATGTTAAAAAAAAATACAGTATGGGGGCCAGGAGTGAAGGTTAAGGCACTAAACTCCCACAAGGCTGACCACAGTTCAAGTCCTGGACCCAGTAGCTTGAAAATCATGCCGGGTATGTGTGCATGCATGCCCAAAATTCTGAGAGGAGAATGGAAGAGGAGGGATTATAGTGTGGTCATCCCCCCGGGGGATGATTTTTCACTTTCCCTCTCTGTCTTTCTCCAGCAAGTACATGCATTCTATGGCTAAAACCTAAAAAACAAACAAACAAAACAAAATACAATATGATCTATAGTATTTTTAGACACCATAACATAGCATGGTAGGTAATGATAAAAATGTGAAACATTCAAAATATTGTAAATATTGTTAAAAACACAGAGCCTTCTAGGCTCTGGAGGTAGTAGGGATTAAAAATAGTGCCATATGGGACCAGCAGTTAGCGTAATGGCTATGTCGCTGGACTCCCATGTAGTTGACCGCGGTTCGCGTCCCGGACCCGGTGGCTTAAAACTCACGCCAGATGCATGTGCGTGCGTGCCCAAGATCCCGAGAGGAGAATGGAAGAGAAGGGATTGCGGCGTGACCATCCCCCCTGGGGGTGATTTCTCACTTTCTGTCTCTCTGTCTCACTCTGTCTGTCTGGCGAGTGCACGCACCCTATAGCAAAAACCTCTCCAAAAAAAAAAAAGTGCCATATGATGGACTATGATAAAATTACTGTCGTCTATTTGACAATGTTAAAACAGTATACAGTATAGTATATTGGGGCCAGCAGGTGGCATGGTGGTTAAGGCACTGGACTCCCACATGGCCAACCATGGTTCAAGTCCTGGACCTAGTGGCTTGCTTTCTCACTGTCTCTTTCTCTCATCTCTGTCTGGTGAGTACACATGCCTTATAGCAAATTTTTTAAAAAAATAACAGGGACCAGCAGGTGGCATGGTGGCTAAGGGCACTGGACTCCCACATGGCCAACTGGAGTTCAAGTTCCAGACCAGGTGACTTGCTTTTCCACTTTTCTTCTCTCTCTCTGTCCCTCTCTGTTCAAATTAAAATAAATAAACAAATAAATAAATAAAGTTAAATATAAAATAATTCTTAAAACAATAACAAATAAAATCAAATAATTTTTTTCAGAAAGAAAAAATACTCAGTATAGTATATAGTATAACACAGCATGCTACACTATAGCAGGTAACGTTAAAAAGGCAACAGTATAATACGGTGCATAAAAAAACCACTAGACTATAGTGGATAATGCTGGGAACACAGACCCTGGGAAGACAACATAAGGCTCCATGTTTGGACGAGACAATGGCACAGTGAGAAAATGCAACCCTGGGACTGCCTCACATGGAGAGGTCACAGGCTGGGACCCAGAGACTTCCCGGAGCATACCAGGCACACACAGGTGTCCATGATCCAGGGCTGGCTGAGGCTGGGGGTGAATGCAGGGTCAAGACCCTGTTTCTTGGGACCAGTGGGTGGCGTGGTGGGTAAGGCGCTGGACACTCCCACATGGCCAACTGGGGTTCGAGTCCTGGACCTGGTGGCTTGCTTTCTCACTTCCTCTCTCTCACTCTCACCCTCTGTCTCTTTCTGGTCAAAGTAAAAACTCAACGAATGAATAAATAAATAATAAAATAAATAATTACTTTAAAAAAAAAAACTCCACATGATGGTAAATATTGTTAAAAACACAGGGCCTTCCAGGCTCTGGAGGTAATAGGGATGATAATGAGAGATTTTTGCTACAGGGCACATGTGCCTGCCAGAGAGACAAAGAGAGACAAGAGAGACAGAAAGTGAGAAATCAGGGGGAATGGCCCAGGGGAAATGGCCACACTGCAATCCCTTTTCTCCCATTCTCCTCTCAGGATTTTGGGCACGCATGCACATGTGCCTGGCCTGAGTTTCAAGTGCCAGATCTGGGACTCCAACTGCAGTTGACCATGTGGGAGTCCAGTGCCTTAAACACTATGCCATCTGCTGGTCCCAGGAAGGATAATGTTTAAGGAAGTGAGAGTCTCTCCTGGGGCAGATGTGAGCTCCCCACCCTCCACCTCTACTTTTCCCCTGCCCTGCAGATGAGAACCACATCTTGAGCCAGGGCTGAGCAACAAGAGGGAAAGAACCTGGGTGAGCGAATGGCATCCTGCCCTCTCCTCCTCCTCGGCACTGACTTGGGAAGGAGGGATTCCACAGGTTTTGGTAAGGCCCAGCATTTGGGCAACTCTGTCCCGTGCCACCACCTTACACAGTCAAGGCTCCTTTTCTCTGTCCATCGATGACCACCCGCCCATGAAACCCACGTGGTTTCACGCCATCCACTCGAGAGCAGCTCAGACACGGTCCTGAATTGCATTCCGCTGTGCCACTTTGATAATGGACGTAAAAATGCTAACGATGAGACCGCAGGCTCTGGCTGACAACACAGAGTGCAGTGAGTCATGCCAAGAACAAAAATGGCAGTCAGTCAGGAGGAGCAGCTGGGTTCAAATGCAGGTCCCAGCAGTGTGATCTTAGCTACATAGTCTTCCCTCCCTGAACCATGGTTTCCGCATCTGGAAAACGGGCCTAGTAAGAGTTCCTACCCCACACGGCGGGTAGGAGGATTCGACGGGGGACTCTGCGTGAGGCACCCAGGCCGGCAGCCGGCTCACAAAAAATGAAGGGCAATGTGCGTTCACCGGGATGGGGTGCGCGCACAGTGGGCCCCCAGGGACTGGTGTGCTTGCTATGGCTCTTTGTTGGCTCAGAGCCTGGGATATCTGCTTGACTCTCTAAGCCAATGGGCCATAAGGCTCTGGAAAATTCCAATTTATGCTGCTCAGGTTGGCTGAGAGAAGGGTGGACCTCCTTCACTCCTCACCAGCTGAAGCCAAAAGGCTGAAACAATTCAAAAACGCATGAGTCCCTTGCTGCTCACTCACAGTGGAGCCCCAGACCTGCCCCGATGACCCCCCAGATCTGCTGAGTCAGAACCCACACGTGCCAGGCCGCACACGCAGCCAGGCTGCTGGTGGTCGGAGCCCAGTGGGACAGGAGGAGCCTGCTCTGCCAGCCCTCTCCTATTTCTTACCCCACATGACAGAGGGAGGCAGGCCAAGGCTGCAGGACCGTCAGAGCCGCTGCCCTCACCCCACGCCACACTTGCTGTGAGCTGCACGGACCAGCCGCTGACGCCCAGCACTGTGAACACGCCCCACACCCTCCGTGAAACAGGAATGGCTCAAACGACACCCTGAGGGTAGACACTGGTACATCTCTATCTCCTACAGGACAACCCTTTGGCTCAGAGACAGGCGGCACCTGCCGGAGGTCACACAGCACAGGTGACAGCACTGAGTTTTCCACCCAGGATGTAGGAGTGGGAGGCCTACTGTAACCTCCTCTCCATGGACTGAAGGGGAATGGAGGCCGGAGCTGCAGTGGAGGAGGTGCTGGTCCCCCTGCTGCTGTGGGCAGTTGGCTGGCCCAGGCGTGGAGCCAACCTGTTCCCTACCTGCCATCTGTCCCTCCATCTGGATGGCCGGTGGGTGACAAGGGCAAAGGGACAGGCAGGGCAGGCTCACCTTTGTCCACCACCTCCAGGTGGATCTTTTTGACGACGCTGGTGTTGTGCTCATAGTTCTCGAAGAAGAGCAGGCGGTAGACGTGGCACTCGTAGTCACCTGAGTGGTTGTAGGTGACATTGGTGATGAAGATGGACAGGTCCTGCAGGTCCTTGGTGCCCCGGCTGCCATTCCACACCACACGGCCTTCGAAGCGCTCGTCCTCCTCCAGCTGTAGCACCTCGTTCTCGTAGCGCAGGATCTTGGGGCAGTGGTGGGAGGAGTCATTGCCTGGACCTGTCTCCCCCGTCCTGGCCCCAGTCCTGGCCCCTACCCTGACACACAGAGACACGATGGCACACGCAGGGGCTCAGGCACTTTGACTTCAAGCAGGCGAGGGGGCTCAGGGGTGCCTGGGCTGCCCCAGACCCTGGTTATGCCTCTAGCCCTGAGACACACATATATTATACACGCACTCTTGTCACCCTCCAAAGCCCCACAGCCCCGTCCAGTCCCTGTTCCCTGTGATTCTTCCCCAGACACCAGACATGGGGCAGAGTCCTCTAATGGGGACCGAGACAGCCTGACCCCAGCTATTATTGGAGACCCCAGTTCTCCAGCAGATTGTAAAAGGTTGCATGGCCTCCCGTACATAATTCAAAATACACACACAGTAAAGGAGGTTAAAAAAAAAAAAGTCTGCTTCTCAGAGCCAGCCAGGTGGCATGGTGGTTAAGGTGCTGGATCCCACACGGCAGACTACAGAGTGGGAGTCCCGGACTCGATGGCTTGACAAACACACCGGGTGCATGTACGTGTGTGCCCAAAGTCCTAAGAGGAGAATGGAGAAGAGATTGTGGTGTGGCCATTTGGCCTAGGGGATGATTTCTCACTCCCCTTCACCTCTGTGTCTCTCTCCAGTGAGCACATGTGCCCTGTAGCAAAAAAACAAAAAACAAAACACCTTGCTTTTCGTCTTTGATGCCTACTCAAGACAGTTTCGCTCACACCCAACAATTCCAGTGACATTTATTTCACGCCAGCCGTGGGACAGGTGCATCAACTCATGGGACTCCACATAAACCTCAGAGCCAGGGACCATCTTTACAGACGAGGCATTGAAGCTCAGTGACTTGCCAAAGGTCACTAGGGGGTCAGTGGTGGAGCCAGAATCTGAGTCCAGGTCGTCAGTGACCGCGCGTTGTAAAAAAACAAACAGACCCCACCCCACCCCCACGTCCCCGCCAGGCCCTCACACACCTTGACAAACTCCTCCGTCCCCTTTTGGCGGAAGGTCCACTCGGTGAAGGTCTCTGCGGTGGTCTCGCTGCGGCGCTTGCAGGAGATGCACAGAATTTTGAAGGTCATCCCATACACGGCCTCAGTCTCAGAGTCCACCTCCACGCAGCCCCCTGAGGCTGAGGACACTGCAGGGATAGCAGGGCTCAGGGTGAGCAGGAGCACCCACCCCCCTGGGCGATGCCAGGCTTGCTGGCTGTTAGCTTCCCTTCCATTATAATCGCGGATCGACAGGACGGGACGCAGCACTGGTGCACGCGGTGTGACCTTGGCAAAGCTACTCCTCTTCTCTGAACCTGTTTCCCTCCCTCTGTTTGTTGAGAAAGGAGCATCTTTGCTTCCAGCAGTTATTGAGCAGATTCCAGAAGTTAGAGAAAGCCCAGTCCCCCGTGGCACACAGGGGATCCCGTGAGAAGGGCTGTCAGTGACTTAGAGTCTTGGCTACCCCAGGACCCTGTCTTCGTAAGGTCTCTTGGCCAGGATAGCAGAGCATCTAGGTGGTGGGACTAGAATTGCGACTGTGTTCTAAGTTCAAAGTGGCAGAATCAATTCCACCGTGCAACTGCCCAGCCAGCCCCAAGAGAGATGACTTGGGAGAAGGAAGGCCTCAGAGGAGGAGGTGGGCACTGCAACCAGGCGAGACCCACACTCTGGCCCTACTCTCCAGCGCCATAAGCCCCTGTGTGAGCGCGCACACACACAACACACACACACACACACACACACACACACACACTTGCCCTGCTTCTGAGCTCTCCTCCCCAGGCTCCTTCCCCTCCAGGTCTCCACCTCACCCCCATTAGAATCTTCAACTCACCAAGCTCCTTCCTGCCTCAGGGCCTTTGCACCCCACTGGATTCCAGTCTCTTTGGGCCCCTTCACACAGTTACTGTCACCTCTGTCCTGGCTCCCACAGTTCGCTCACCAGCTAACGCTGCATCTCCCTCCTTCCAGTCCTGGGTCTCTTTCTGTCCCTGGATTTCTTCCTCCAATGACAGTCAGGACTTCTCACTCACCTCCTGGTTTCTCTCCACTTTATCCCTCTTAGGGGGTCTCTCCAAAGGTCCCCCGACCTTGTGTCTGCTCTCCATCTGTCTCCACCTTTCCAGGTGACTTCTTTTTTAAACTCCATCCCAGACTCTCCTTGTCTTCTTCTCTCCTCCTCATCTCTTCATCTCCACTTAAGTTCGATTCTCGCTCTCTGCCGCTCAGACTCCTAAGTCTCTCTCTAACAACCCCTCACTCTGTCTCTCACTTTACCCTCCCCCCCCCCCCCCC
>NW_006209766.1:711611-725743 GCF_000334495.1 Tupaia belangeri chinensis | reverse complement strand
TGCACCGGCCTCTCCCGGTGGCGCAGGGACCGTGGCTTCTGGGCACCGGGCGGGTGGACTGATACCCTCAGATCCCACCAGAATCGGGGACCCGCCCGTCTTCGGAGTCTGGGAAAGGTCACCCCCAGAGTCACAAGAGGACTTGGAGGACAGTTTGAGGGTGGAACTTTCGACTTCAAATTATGGAGGTCATCCCCACCAGTTCCAGGGGGGCTTGGCTGACATTACGGGAGTGACCCGCCATTTAGACCCCTAATACCCCGGTCTAGAGGTCAGGCTAGCGCGACAGATAGTATGCCAGAGCCCACCCAAACAGGAGAGGCACTTGGAATCCGCGGCAGAGAAGCCACTGGAGGTGTTTGGAGGTGACATGTTCCAGGTGCACGGTGCCCTCGCACACGTCTCTGTCTCTGACGTCATCTGCGGTCCCTATCTCCACCCAGGCGGGCTGGCTATCCAGATCCCCCTCATGGGGAGCTCCTTACTGCCTATGCCCTTCACCCCTGCTCTCCCTCTGCCTGGACCACTTTCCCTGGAGGACCAGAGCGCTCTCTCCCTCATCTCTTGCAGCTCTTGGTTCCAATGTCACCTTTGTCAGGTCTTCTGGGTCCTTTCTGGGGAGACGGCCTCTCCCACGCCTTCCCGGACCCCCTTTACTCTAGTTTTTTCCGCAGTTGTCGCCGGTGTCATATTCTTCCCTGAACTATTTGACCTGTTCATTGCTTGTCCCTCTGACCCAGGAATGTAAGCCCTCCTAGGGTACGGATGCTGTCCTATGCACCGTGTCTCTGACACCCTGAACTGTGCCTGGTGCGCGGAGGTACTCAGTAAATGTTTGTCAAGTGAATAAGCCAATACCAGTGCTCACCAAGCCCCTCCGGCCTACTGAGCCCACTTCCCAAACTTTCCCAGGGAGTTCTGTTATCCCCACTTTATAGATGAAGAAGCGGAGTGTCAGGAGAGTCCTTTGGCATAGGGTCATGCAGCCAGCCTAAAGTGGGTCTGGAATCCCACCCGAGCAATGGCAGTTGGCTGGTCCTACCATGAGGTTCTGCCAGGTGGAGAATGGGCTGGGGGTCACTGTCCAGGGGAATTCCCAGAATCCCCCTGGCCTGACCCTGCCAGGCAAGAGGAGTCAGGCGTGTGAGGCAGGCCCAGGACACAGAGGCAGGGAGCCAGGGAAACTGGACACGTTTGTGGTGTGGGCCTTTACGCCAGCACCTTCTGAGCTGTGAATTCCCATGCAGAAAATAGCCCTCTTGCTGTTCTGGCGCTTCCTGTGGTGTGTGTGTGTGTGTGTGTGGGGGGGTGTTGGTGGATGCACAATGAGGACAGGCCCAGCACCGGGGCGGGGGGTGGAGGGGGCAGGTGTTGGCACAACAGTGCTGCAAGCTGGTCTTTGCTGAGCACCTATGGCTGGGTGCAATTCTAACCCCTTTACTAACATGAATTCACTTCATTTTTCCTGTAAGGGGAGAATTACCATTACACCCATTTTACAGGTACAGGAAACTGAGCTGTGATGGATTTGGGTGGGTAACTTGCTATGAGGACAAGGGAGGCTGGCTCTGCCCTTTGCATTTGCAATCCATCCTTTTTTTTTTTTTTGAAGAATTATTTTGTTTAACTTTATTTACTTATTTATTTTTGACCAGAGAGGGACAGAGTGAGATGGGAGAGGAAAGTGAGAAAACAAGCCTGCAGGTCAGAGACTTGAACCGTGGTTGGCCATGTGGGAGTCCAGCACCCTTATCCACCACACCAGCTTCCGGCCCCAGCAATCCTTCTTCTATTGCCCCAATCCAAGCTGTCAATTAAGACGATTTTTATAGTCTGGCATGTGACACGCCTAAGGTTTTTCTTTACCCTTCACTGACCGGAACCAGCACAGGGTTTGAGTAAGACAGATCTGGGTTCTACTCGACCCTGGGACTTCGCTCCTCGTCTGTAGAACAAGTGCGCAAAGGACCTCAACCCTCCTGGAAAGGGTCAGGGCCCAGAGTTTTTGGCTCCCTGCTGGGTGGCCTCGGGTAGGTAAATCTGTCTCTACTTCAAGAAATCGCTGTGAGAAAAAGGAACATCAGATCCTGACAGAGAGCTTGGTACAAGCTGGGTGCTGACTACACATTATTTCCCCCCCTCGATTTTTCTACAGTAAGCATAACATTTAGTGCATATTTAGCCCGTGCCACATTTAACTCCTTGACTCCCCAGAGTAAGGGTGCTCATGTGTAGTCTCAGGCAGCATCAGCAGCACCATCTGGTGTGGAATCTTGGGGCCAGCAGGTGGCATGGCAGTCAAGGCACTGGATCCCACGTGGCTGACTGCAAGGTTGAGTTCCTGACCCTGTGGCTTAAAAAACATCCCAGGTGCATGTGCATGGTACCCCAAATCCCAAAACAACAGAGAAGGGATGGTGGTGTGGCCATCCCCCACCCAACCGTGGGGTGCTTTCTCACTGCCCACCTGCTTCGCTCTCTCTGGCAAGCACATATACCCTATAGCAAATTGAAAAAAAAAAGAAAAAAGACATGTTAGAATCTTGGTCCTGCCCCAACCTGCTGCATCACAAACTCAGATGGTAGGGTCTAGTCATCTGTTTTTTTGTTGTTCCAAGATAATGGCCTTTCTGTCTCTCTCTTCAACTGCCAGAGAGAAACAGAGGGAAAGTGAGAGGGAGAAAGCACCCCCCTAGTGGGGTGAGGTCATATCGCAATCCCTTCTCTATTTCTCCATCCTGTCAAGACTTTGGGCATGTACATACACACAGTTTTTTCTAAGCCTCAGGATTTGAATTGTGGTCGGCCATCTGGGATCTGGCTCCCTTAACCACTAGACTATGGGGCTACTCTATGAGATAGGGTCTCACTGTGTTGCCCAGACTGGCCTTGGCCTCAGACTCCTGAGTCTCCTGCTGTCAGCCTCCTGAGTGGCTGGGATTAAAGGAATGCAATCCATTTTTCTAAAACTTCCAAGAGAGAGAGACATATACTTGCCAAGGGAGAAAGAGACAGAGACAGAGGAGGGAGAAAGCACACCCCAAGGGAGCATAATCATGCCATAATCCTTTCTCGTCCACTTCTCCATCCTGCTGGGATTTGGGGCATGCACACTGGAGCCAAGATTTGAACCATGAAGTTGGCCATGTGGAATCCAGCTCCCAAACTACCAGACTACAGGGCAGGCCTATTTTTATTGTTGTATTTTTAGGTTTTTCCATAGGGCGTGTGCACTCACTGGAGAGAGACAGAGGGAAAGTAAGAAATCCCCTCCCAGGGAGGAAATGGCCACATCACAATCCCTTCTTCTCTATTCTCCTCCTGGGATTTTGGTTATACACATACATGGACCCGGCGTGATATTCAAGCCTCCAGGTCTGGGACTCAAACCACGGTCGGCCATGTGGGAGTCCAGTGCCTTTACCACCATGCCACCGGCTGGCCCCCAGGCCTGTCTTTTTTAAACAAACCTCCCAGGAGATTCTGATGCAGATGAAGTTTGAGAACTACTTATGTAAAACCACCCTGGGAGACAGGGTTTTACCCATTGTACAGAAGGAAACTGAAGCTCAAAGAGGTTACATGAATACCAAGATGCAGGCTATGAACCCATGCCACCAGTCTGTCCTCAGAGTCCCTGAAAGCACCCCATGGGGAGATGGCCACACCACAGTCCCTGGACTATGGTGACACAAATCTTGTGTAAGATGTACAAGAACCTCAGATCCCTTCAGCAACTATGGCCCCAGGAAATGAGCCAGTCCCCCCCTTCGTCAGGGCAGGATCTGAGAACAATGAGACCCCCGCTCCCAGGGTCCCAAAGGTGCAGCCGTAGCCATTTCCAACCTTTTATTGGGGCTTTGTGAACCCCAAATAAATACAATACATTAAACCCAGAGCTGAGGGACTCGTGCACCCCAGGAGGCACCCGCCCACAGCCCCAGCTGGGCAGAATAAGTTAGTGGGTGCCTGCCAAAGGCCAGGCCAGCTCCCTGGCAGGGCAGGCAATGGCAGCTGGACTCGCACACGCTGGTCTAAAGTGCTTCTTGGTTCTGTGGTCCCCACGTCTGTGTGGCCCCTGCTCTGGCCACTGTGAGGGGCAGGTGGGAGGTTCCCGGCGCTCACACCGTGCCAGCAGTGGCCGCCGAGGCTCTTTGCGTCTGTCTGTCCGTCTTGCGGGATGGCTGAGTGGCTGGGCATCCTCAGGAGAAGCTATCGTCGGGCCGGGGCTGGGCGTCGAAGGGAGGGTCTGAGACCGCGATGCCTTGATGCAGCTTCTCTAGTGAGAACTTCATCTGCAGGAGGAGGTGGGCAGGTGGGGGTGAGCGCTGGTGGCTGATGCTGCTCACTCCCATCTTGCTACCGAGAAACTGGGGACCGTCTGGAGAGGCCACACTCCCCACCGAGGTCACTCCATGAGAAGAGCAGAGCCACACTGCACCCGCTTTAACTTTTCAGAGACAGCAGTGGGAAAGGCATAGTGCATGCCTGGGACCCAGACGGCCTGGGTTTAAATCCCAGCTCTGCTACTTACTAGGTAACCTTGGGCACGTGCCTTAAGCACCCTGGGCCTCAGTTCTCTCGTCCTACAGGGTTATTTCGGGGATCTGATGGGTGAACACCTAGAACCTGGCACGCAGCAAAGTGCTCAATGCACAGCAGCTGTTATTAGCTGCTTCGTGGCCTTGGGCAAGTTCCTGCACTCCTCGTACTTTGGGGCACCTGGCACCTATCTCTAGGATGGGGATAACAAGAGCGTCTGTCTCTAAAGTTGGCTATGAGCACACAGCAGTGAATCACGTTTGGCACTCGGGACCGACCGGCTGCTCAATCTACATTGTCTGTTACCAGTAATGTGCAAAGTCAACCCTGTACCCTTGGCAATTTGAGGAGAGATAGATAACCAAACAAAATTTGTCCCTTCCCCTCTATGAGCAATGGGGTCCCAGTTTTAGCTCCCCCTTGCAAAGCCCTTTCCAAGGCAAGTGTCTCCTTCTGAGCCCGATTTCAGAGCACAGCGAGGCCCCTAAAGATGGGCTGTGCCTTATGGAAGGGTCTGACCAAGCGTGGTTTTTACCATCACCTGCAACTTCAGTTCTGATGTCCTGGGGAACCTCACCAATGCCAGACTGTCCCCAGCTTCCTCTCCCAGTCCCCATCATAGACACCTACCCCAGTACCCGACATGTGCCCTGAGCCACTACAGCTGCCGGCCAGTCTCCTGGGACCTTGGGCATCCCTAGGTGGTGACGTCATGTTTACTGAGCACCTGCTGTGTGCTGGCCACTAGGCTCATGCTAATAACAGTACACATGGGGACCAGCAATTAGCATAATGGCTATGTCACTGGACTCCCATATAGTCGACTGCGGTTCAAGTCCCAGAACCGGCGGCTTAAACTCATGCCAGGCGTGTGCGCATACGTGCCCAAGATCCCGAGAGGAGAATGGAGGAGAAGGGACTGCGGTGTGGCCATCCCCTCTGAGGGGTGATTTCTTGCTTTCTGTCTCTCTGTCTTTCTGGCGAGTGCACACGCCTTATAGCAAAAATCTCTCCAAAAAAAGAAAAAAATTACAGTACACACGCATGAGGTGTTCACCGTGTGCCCAAACATCAGCACATGCAGCACAGCAGTCTCTGAGTGACATCAATTATTACCCCATGTTCAGAGGAGGATGCCCAAGCTCAACTGCTAAAGTCCCTTGCACAAGGTCTCACACTAGAATTTCAACCTGGTTGCCCCAACTATAACAAAGTGTCTGAGAAATCACCCCCCAGGGGGAATGGCCAGCAGTGAATCACGTTTGGCCCTCGGGACCGACCGGCTGCTCAATCTACATTGTCTGTTACCAGTAATGTGCAAAGTCAACCCTGTACCCTTGGCAATTTGAGGAGAGATAGATAACCAAACAAAATTTGTCCCTTCCCCTCTATGAGCAATGGGGTCCCAGTTTTAGCTCCCCCTTGCAAAGCCCTTTCCAAGGCAAGTGTCTCCTTCTGAGCCCGATTTCAGAGCACAGCGAGGCCCCTAAAGATGGGCTGTGCCTTATGGAAGGGTCTGACCAAGCGTGGTTTTTACCATCACCTGCAACTTCAGTTCTGATGTCCTGGGGAACCTCACCAATGCCAGACTGTCCCCAGCTTCCTCTCCCAGTCCCCATCATAGACACCTACCCCAGTACCCGACATGTGCCCTGAGCCACTACAGCTGCCGGCCAGTCTCCTGGGACCTTGGGCATCCCTAGGTGGTGACGTCATGTTTACTGAGCACCTGCTGTGTGCTGGCCACTAGGCTCATGCTAATAACAGTACACATGGGGACCAGCAATTAGCATAATGGCTATGTCACTGGACTCCCATATAGTCGACTGCGGTTCAAGTCCCAGAACCGGCGGCTTAAACTCATGCCAGGCGTGTGCGCATACGTGCCCAAGATCCCGAGAGGAGAATGGAGGAGAAGGGACTGCGGTGTGGCCATCCCCTCTGAGGGGTGATTTCTTGCTTTCTGTCTCTCTGTCTTTCTGGCGAGTGCACACGCCTTATAGCAAAAATCTCTCCAAAAAAAGAAAAAAATTACAGTACACACGCATGAGGTGTTCACCGTGTGCCCAAACATCAGCACATGCAGCACAGCAGTCTCTGAGTGACATCAATTATTACCCCATGTTCAGAGGAGGATGCCCAAGCTCAACTGCTAAAGTCCCTTGCACAAGGTCTCACACTAGAATTTCAACCTGGTTGCCCCAACTATAACAAAGTGTCTGAGAAATCACCCCCCAGGGGGAATGGCCATGCCACAGTCCCTTCTCCTCCATTCTCCTCTCGGGATCTTGGGCACACACACACACACACACACACACACACACACACACTCCCGGTGTGAGTTTAAGCCACCAGGTCTGGGATTTGAACCAGTCGACTACATGGGAGTCCGGCAACATAGCCATTACGCTAACTGCTGATCCTGAATGGCTTCATTCTTTTACAGAGGAGGAAGCTGAGGCCCAGCGAGCGGAAGACATCAATGCAGCATCCTGCAGCCCCCCTCTCCCTGGGCCAAGCGGAAGCCTCCTACCTCATCCAGGAGTTCCACGGAAGCCCGCAGGATCTGCCTCCACTTGTGCACCTCGACGCTATGGAACTGCTTTTGCAGGGCCAGGATCTCGGCCCACTCTGTGGCCGTCTGGGGAAACTTACTGTGGAGACACAGGATCTGAGTGGGGGTCTTGTCCCCCTCCCATCTTCCAGGCCGCCAACCCCCTCCAGCTACCCACTCACCCCTTGGCCAGGGCCAAACTGTGCCAGGACTCGAAGGTGTGGGCCGTCCTCTCCAGGGACCAAAGGCGGTAAAAGAGGAGGACATTGAGGGCGATGAGGACGATGAGGCTGGAGACAGGAGAGATCAGGTGATCTGGGATCCAGCCATGCCCAGTCGGGCACTGAGCTCTGTACCCCACACACCACCACACCTTGAAGGATTACTATGACGACAAGTGCACCCCCTTTCAGAGGAGCAAACAGACTCAAGAGGATGAGAGACATGCCGAGGGTTGCAGAGTCTGTACACAGAAAAGTCAGGGTTCAAATCCAGGCCTGTCCCATGCCCACACGCCCGGCCACACCAGGCCACCTCCCCAGGAGAACCAGGGCAAGGGGTTGGGGGGTCACAAAGAAGGAAGAGGAGGCTGAAGCAGGGGGCAGGCAGGGGCGAGGCAGGTGCAGGAGGCAGGACCCTACCTCACACAGATCCTATGGAGGCAGTGAGGGGGAGACAGAGAGATGAGCCACCCAGCCAAACCTATCCACCCGCCCTCGTCGGCCCTGGGTGCTCTGAGCCAAACAGGCCACCTGGCCCCTCGCCAGACGGCCGGTGTGGGAAACTGAAGCCCTGAGAGGCTGAGGATGGAGCTGATCCAACCCTCACCTCCCAGGATCTGCTTGAAGCCCAGGGATGACAGTTCCATTTTCTCTGTGTCCTGCCCCCACAATCCCTGTAGGCCCTGGCACACGGTGGACCCCTGCTTTCCCACAAAGCCTGGCCTCACTGCCACCTCTGGCCTGGGAGGAAGCCTCCAGCACTTCTGCCTCTGCCTTGTCACCACCCTCCCTTGACCCTTCTGGCCCATGTCAGGTCTGCCTTCCCAACAAGGCTGTTGGTCACTGTGTGCCTGCATCACCCAGCCTAGGGTCGGACACAGAAAACGCGGGTGAAACCTGTAAACGACATCACTCTTGCATACCGCTCCCCATTCATGGGGCTAATCCCACATCCTTGGGTGCCTCCTCCTTCAGAAAGTGCCCCCTATCCCTTGGACGAAGTTGGGCCGCTCTGACCTCCCTCAGCCCCCTGGGCTTCTGCACGTCCAGCAGGGAGGACTTCATGACCGTGCAAGGGCTCTGTGGGACACATCCCAAATGTCATCTCGTTTGATCCTTGCCGTGAGGTAAGCCCACACTTTCCGGTAAGCAGAGAGGCCCAGAGCGGCCAAGCGCTTGCCCAAGGTCACACACAGGATGCAGCTGCAGGCCCGTCTCCTACTCACACAACGCTGATGAGAACCAGAGCGTTGGGGATGCCCGCCCCGGGGCCCTGGTCCACGGCTGGTTCTGAGAAGCGAGAGCTGAGAGAGCCTAGGGGAGAACAGCCGGGGTCAGCCATGCCCTAGACCCTTACCCAGCTCCTCCCACTCTGGCTGGCCCTTGCAGAACGCACCTGAGGTGTGCATGCCAGCCCGGGTGCAGGGGTCAGGGTCTGGGTGCTGGGGCCCGTCCCCGTGCCCCCTCCAGCTCAGAGGCCGCTTCCGCCTACGTAGGCCCGACAGCAACCCCCGGGCATCCTTCCCGCCTTCTTCCAGAGACAGTTTCTCGGCCTTGCTGAGCTCCCGCTCTGTGAGAGGAAGAGAGGGCTCTGGATGTCTGCGCCCAGCCAGGCCATCACTCCACCCCGCCTTGTGGCCTCCTGCCCCCTTACCCAGGTGGTGGAAATAGTCTTCAATGCCACTCCACGAGTTCTTCTCTATCAGAGACTTCACGAGGCTCCACGGCTGCTTTCGGTACCGGATCTCAGAGGACACTCTGGGGTTGGGAGAGGGAAGGGGCTCAGAGGGGGCCTGTGAGCACAGCGTTGGGTCAGCGGCCTCCTCGCCCCAAGTCCTGCCCTTGCTGCGCCTCACACAGGAGAGCTGACGTCATCGTGACCCACAAGGTCAGGCATGATCTGGTCCACCTCTCTGGTCTGTCTACTCTCCCCACTACTTGCTCCACTGCATTCCCCAAACCCCTGCCTCAGGGCCTTTGCACTGGCTGTCCCAGATGAAGTGCTCTCACCTCCTCCAGGTTCTAGGTGAGATGCTTCCTTCTCAGAGGACGGAATTCAGATGAAACCCTCTGTGCCCACCCCCTACTCTTTAGCCTGCTGTGCTTCTCCTCCATAGGCCTGTCGGCAGGAACATTCTGCAGATTCGCTTTACTTGTTTGTTTACCAGAGAGAGCATGTGCTCACCAGAGAGACAGAGAGGGAGGGGGGAAAGCATACCCTTTGGGAATGGTCATACCACAATCTCTTCTCTGTTCCTCCCTCCTTTGGGGATTGTGGACATGCAGATATGCATGCTATCTCTTCTCTGTTCCTCCCTCCTTTGGGGATCGTGGACATGCATATATGCATGGTGTGTTTTTTCAAGCCACCAGGACTGGGACTTGAACCACGTGGTAGGCTATGTGGGATCTAGCTTTCGTAATCACCTGGACACTGGTTGGCCCCACAATTTACTGGGTTGTTAGGAAAGTCATGACGTATTTTTCTTTTCTTTTTAGAGGTTTTCACTATAGGGCGCGTGCACTCACCAGACAGACAGAGAGAGACAGAGAGACAGAAAGCGAGAAATCACCCCCCAGGGGGGATGGCCACGCTGCAATCCCTTCTCCATTCTCCTCTCGGGATCTTGGGCACGAACGCACATGCGCCCGGTGTGAGTTTTAAGCCACCAGGTCTGGGACGCGAACCATGGTCGACTACGTGGGAGTCCAGCGACAAAGCCCTTACGCTAACTGCTGGTCCCCATGACATATTTTTCTACACAAAAATACACCCTGAGTTTTCTGATTATCTTTTTTTTTTTTTTTTAAGAGAGATTTGGTATAGGGTATGAGCACTTGCCGTTTTTTTTTTTTAAGAGAGATTTGTTATAGGGTATGACCACTTGCCGTAGAGAGAGAAAGCAAAAAATCACCCCCCGGAGGGGATGGCCATGCTGCAATCCTTTCTCCTCCATTCTCCTCTCAGGATTTTAGGCACACATGTACACACGCCCAGCATGAGTTTCAAGCCACTGGGTCCAGGACTTAAACCGTGGTCGACTATGTGGGGATCCAGCAACGTAACCATTACACCATCTGCTGGTCCCCAACCTAAGGTTTTTAATTGTCCAACTGCCCACTAGACCATGTGCTCCCAGAGAGGGGACGGTGTCTGGTTTTGCTGTATTCTGAGTCTTGAGGCTCAAACACCCTTTGCGGACAGGAGGGTCTGTACCATGGCCACCCTCTCTACACCTCCACTATCAAAGCTCAGGGGCCTCGGGCACCCGAATTTCGGATCCTCTGTTAGAGTGGGAGCCAACGTTCTGCTGCTGACTTGGGGAGTGGGCCGAGGGTGGGGGGCCCTGGAACTCTCGGGAGCACCAGGCCTGCTCACCGCAGACGAGCCTTGTTGCGGGCGAGGCCCAGGATGCAGTAGCGGTGGGCAGTGTAGAAGTAGTCCTGGTAGGGGATGCCCTGCGTCAGCACCTCCGAGTCCACCACGCAGCCGCCCGCCTGTGGGCCGCGCCGGAACAGCGTCTGCAAGCACCAGGAGGGAGTCAGGCCGCCCCTCCCGGCCCTCCCACCTCCCCAGTCACCCCAACAGCCCACCTGTGTCTCCACCACAGAGGCGCTCTTGGGGCCCAGCGGGTTGCTGATGGGAATGGTGTACGTCAGCACTCGACGCTGGTGGCACTTGCTGTCCCCACTCCAGGGGCTCAAGGTCACATCTGGGGAAGAAGGAAAAGTATGAGGGGACTATTCTCTAGACCTTTGCCCCCAGGCGGGAGGAGACTCATGTTTTTGGAGGGTTTCCGCTGTCTGGGGACTTGTCCCAAACCCCATTCCTCCTCCACGTCCTTACCTTGTTGTCTACCCCACCTTCTCTCCAGCCGACTAAAGCCTTAAATGTTGGTGGGACCTACCTCTTCTTGACACTTTTAATCCCCTGGGGCTATCTCAGTCACTCCTACAGCCTCAGTATCCCCCTCTGTATCAGGCCTGGCTTCTCCCCGAGCATCAGACCTAGACCTGCAACCTTCTGAACCGTTCCCGGGAGTCCCTTGGGACTCTCACACCCTCTCACACCCACCGAGCCTCACAATGGACTCAGTGCCCCCAGTACCTGCCCTTCCTCTCGGGGCCCTATGTCAGAGACGGCCCAGGGCCCTCCAGGCTTCCCCTGGAGCCCTGGCTACCCCCTGACACCAGTCCATCAGCTCCACTGTTCACCAGATCTCTGGAGTACGGCTCCTGGCTCAGCCCCTCCGTGCTTGCCCAGGGCCCCTCTCCACCTGAGTATCGAGCCTCAGTGTCCACTTGCGGTCCAGGGGCATCTTGTTAAAGCTAAGCCTGACCCTATCCCCTATCTGCCTGGAACACGCCATGGCTCTCAGACAGCTGGAAAGCCTAACGTGCCAGTTCCTCCAGGAGAGAAACAGAGTTTTGGTAGACTTGTGTCTCTCCCAGCAGAAGGCCACCTTACTGAGTCTGCAGGAAATTCTACGTGGTCCGTTCTTGTCAACACAGAAAAGGGAAACCAAGAAAAACCACTGCCTGACGAGCCCTTCCTCTACTCGAATCGCTCCCGTAGCCTCCCGAGCTCATCAGCTGGTCCTGGGTCAACCCCTCAGCCTCACCTGGTGCTGTGGCCTCCACTCTCTGCACCTGGGATTTCTCCAGACCCAGGGTCTACCTCCGGCCTCAGAACCTCTGCAGGTACCATACAGAAACCCCTCGCACCCGGCCTCCTCCCTCGTCCTCCTTGGGCTCCCCTTCAGACCTTAGTTCCGACTTTACACTCTCCCCTCGGATTCCCCGACACCCTCTGGCGCTCACAGCTCCACCCTCACCTCCCACCGTGCCTTGAACATGAGTTGTTATTTGTGTGAGTGTGGACGTCCTGTGGTTCTCACTAGACTCTGCACATGGACAGGAGTTTCTGCCCTGGTGTCTCGTGGGCCCTGAGCCCCACATGGGTGGACAGCGTACTCCACCTTGTCTGTATTAAACGCTGGCTGTACGGCACGGCTCAGGCGCTTTTCTGGTGTTCACTCAGGTGGCTCTCACAAGGACACCCAAGGCGAGTACTACTATCGTATTCTCCTCACGCAGAACACATTGAGGCACAGAGAGGCCAAACACGCAGCCCACGTCCACTCCACTAGTTAGAGGCAGGGCCGCGTCTGGTCTCACAGAGGCTGCTTTTAAGGGCCAGCACCTGCCACCCCAGTTAGCAGTGCCTGCCTATCTCCCAGGTGGCAATCCTGACCCCTCCCCGCTACGGGGTCCCTAGGCATCTCTCCAGGCCCACTCTGACCTGTGAACTTGCACTGCTGCAGGAAGCCCTGCAGGAAGGGCGAGTCTGAGAAAAGCATCTGCTGGAGCCGCTCGGCGCCCACGTGGAAGACGGAGTTGATGAGGAGACGGCCGGAGAGGTCGGGAAGCAGCGCCGCCAGGTCAGCTGGGAGACACAGCGGGGTGGAAGTTGGCCTCCGTTCCTCCTGCCCCCCAGGTGACCACTCCTCCCCGCTTTCAGGCCTGGTGGGGTGGATAGGCAACCCCATCTTCCCAGACCAGGGTAACATGGATCAGGAGCATTACTCAGCTCCCCTCTGCAACAGGAATTAGCTCAAGGTGGGCACGAATCCCAGGACCAAGCAATCGGATTGGTTCTGGGTAAAGCACACACCTAGGTCCAGCCAATTGAAATCACAGCAATTACAGGCAGGGTCCCACGTTTATAGGCCTCTGGCTCTCAGCCAGTGATTGGTCCAGGAGTGGGCTTGTTCTCCAAGTTGGACCAATCAGAGCCAGCCCTAAGAGTTTTGCTGTAGCCTCTGAGAAGAAACTGCTCTCTGTGCTAAGCTGTTTAGAGGTTCTGTCTCCAGAGTAGAGGCTACATTAAAATTAGCTGGCAGAGTAAATAAATAACAACAGAAATAATAAGAGCCAACATTTGCTAACTGGCCCAAGTGGTTTACACATATGAACTCATTTAATTCTCTTACCGATTCTATGACGTGGGTATTATTGCTAACCCATTTTCCAGATGAAGAAAACGAGGCTCAGAGAGGTTAAATTTGCCCGGGCTCCACAGCGAGGAAGCGGTGTTCAGAATTTGAGCCCTGGCAATCTGCCTTCAGACTGCTTGTACTCACACTGCCATGCTGCCTCCAAAGCAGTTCGAAAGACAGATTTCTGACAACACCATCTGGAGGCCATATCTGCTTACCCCTGAATGTTTTCAGTCCCGTGGGCCAATAAGCCCCCTCCCACTCAACCTTTCTGAGTGCAGATTGTCATGTGGGATGCAGGCAAATGGATCAGAGCCCCTGTCCTCACCTTCCTCCCCCGTCGATGAAGAAGAGTTACTCGTGTCTGTCAGCAGCTCCTCACTGGGCAGCAGGTCCAAGGGGCCCAGGGAGGTGGGCCCGTCGGGTGGGGTGGGCTCTGTACTTGGGGGTTCAGCCACAGGGGTTACTGTCTGGCTGGAGGAGGCATCTGGTTGGCTGTCTGTCTGCTCCTCCTTGTCCTCCTCTGCCTGCAAAGAAAGGCTTACTACAGCCCAGCCTCACCTCTACCCTGGTCACAGGGACTCAGGATGGTCCAGCCCTTAGGAAAACCAGTGTCCGGGAGGAGCGTGTGTGTGTCTGGGCCACCTAGCTGAGGACTTCTCTCAGTACTAACAGGCTTGTCTTGGGGGCCTGGGTCATAAACTTTCTTGCCAGTCTTGTCCGTCTGTCTGTCCTCTCCATGCCTCATCTGTCTCCTGCCTCATCCAGTCACTCGTCTTCCACCCCTCTTCTGCTCATCCTTTCTGTCTCTGTCCC
>NW_006209766.1:705162-710191 GCF_000334495.1 Tupaia belangeri chinensis | reverse complement strand
TGTTTGTATTTTCCTTGCGCATCTTCCCATCTCTGCCTGCCCTCCATTCACCCCTCCCTGTCCCTCTATTTCTCCTCCTAACCCCCACTCCACCCACCCCCAGCCTTCCTGTCTCTTCCCAGCAGTACTGTCCTCTACCCTCAGGCTCACCCCATGGTCTGCATCGCTGCTGGCCCGAGAAAGGTTGGGGGTGATGCGGCCACGGCGCGAGCCCACCGGGCTTGGTTCCTGGCTGCGGTCAGCTGCCCCCGAGGGGGTGATGTCGCTCAGGGCAATCACATCTCCCACCTCCTTGGTGCTCCTGCCGGGAAAGAGAGGAAGCGACCCGCTGTGTCCTTGAGACCTTGCACACCTGCCTACTTCTTGCAAACTTATACACCCAGCTCAGTCCACCCAGCACTCCAGGAACTCTGCACACAGCCACCCCTGCTCTCCCCCAACCCCTGGAGCCACCCCCAACCTCCTACTCACCCCAGACCGTTCAGCTGCAAGGGGCAGACATAGTCCTCGTCCTCGCTGGTGAGGCCCAGCTCTGAGCCATAACACTGATGCACCAGGTGCCAGAGCTCACGGGGACTCAGCGTCTGGGCAGGCAAGACCTGGGTTGGCCTCCAGCTCACAGGACCAGAGCCCTCCCCACCTGGTTCCACACCAACCCTCAGGCTATGCAGTTCCCCTGAGTTCCACAAGAGGGCAGCCAGACATGATCCTCTGCACCAGACCTCACTTCACTGGCTAGGAACCCAGCTCCTAGGGAACCCGCTGTAGCCCCTCTCAGACCTCCTGAGCTCTCTTAATACTGTGGCTGGTTACTGTCCCCACTTTTACAGAGGACAATACAGAAGACCCGGGAGGGTAAGTCATGTGCTCCAGATGACATAAGTGACCAGAGTTACTCAGGGACTGAAGCCCCACCAGACCCCAGAGCCGACAGCTACTCCCCACAAGTTCTCAGGAGCCTCGGGGACAGGATGTTCTCTAAAGCCCGAGGGGCAGGATGACGATGACAATGAAGAAATAATCATGACAGCAGTAACAACGGCAGCAGCTGACATCTACTGAGCTGCGCCCTGGTGCCAGGCATCCTGCCCTCCCCTTTCCCTGTGCTATTTCACTGAGTCTTCTCAACAACTGGAAAGTCAGTGCGAACGGCATCCCATCACTTTAAGACAGTGACACCCAGAGGTGCACAGTAACGCACCCAAGGTCACCAACTAGAGGGTGGGAGTATTCGATCCCAGAGGGCTGGTTTAGAGCCTCGGGCCTAACCACTGTACTATCCTACCTCATAAGAGCTGACAGTACTGAGCACTCATTCTGGGCCCTGCTCTGGGTGCTAGGAAGTAGGGACAGTCCCCACTAACAATGGGTTTCAGTCACTTGTCACTCAGCTGCTCAGTGACAGGGCCGAGTTCTGGACCTCCTCTGCCCTTGCTCGCCCTGGTGACGGTGACTCTGCACTGGCCCAACTCAGGCTCCTGAATGGGGCCCCCTAGAACTCTTGCTGCTGTGGACGCCCACAGCTGGATCTGCCCCAGGGGCACAAGAGCCTGACCGGGTAGTGCAGGCTTGCACCATAGCCAAAGGGCTGGGCTTGGGCTCTCTTTGGGCTGCTGTCCAGGGTAGCAGACCCTTGTGCCACTATTCCCAACATCTACCCACCCGCCCTCTCACCAACAGAACCCCGATTTTGATCAGGGGAAAACCTTCCCAGCCCTAGGGATCAACCCACTGGTTTACACCAGTTCATCTCTCCTTTGCCAGACTCAGCTCAGGGTGAGGCTTGGGAGCCCTTGGCTGCCCCCTGGTGGGTTTGTAGAGGTGCACTGGGCCTGGTGTCCATGGAGAAGAGTGAGGAGTTCTTCCAGTTCCCAGGAGAACCCCCACTTTCTGGGCTCCAGGGTTCCCCACCTTCTCAAGCAGTGCATTCTGCCACAGGCGGAAGATGAGGAGGAAGCAGCGGTCACGGGCCCCGAAAGAGGTGAAGAAATGCTGCAGGAGGGAGTGAGAGGATTGAGAAAGTGGGGGACTGCGGTAAGGGTGGGGGCGCACCATCCTCATTCCTACTGCCCCACATCCCTGTCTGATGTTCATCCCACATTCTCCTGTGCCCAGCCCTGCGTGGGATGATGCCGGGCCACCATGATAAGGAGATAGTGCCGACTGTCCTGTCCTCGGAGCTCACACTCCAGGGTGAGAACAGACACACCTGCAGACAGGGTGGACCCAGAGTGGTTGGGGCTGGGATGGGGGAGCCTGGGGCACTTCCCAGCCTCCTTCACTGGGAAGGGTCAGATGATCCACTCTGGACCAACAAAACACAAAGGAAAGGGGGGCAGCAGGTGGCATGTAGGCTAAGGCAGCTGGACCCTAGGTGGCCAACTGCACAGTTTGAGTACTGGACCCAGTGGCTTGGAAAATCACTCAGGGCACCGGTGCGTGTGTGCCCAAATCTCGGGAGGAGAAGGGATTGTGATGTGGCCTCCTCCCTGGGTCTCGGGATCTTTCTCTCTCTCTTTCTCTCTCTTTCTCTCTTTCTCTCTCTCTCTAGCAAGCACACATGCCCTATACCAAACTTAAAAAAAAAAAAAAAGCCCACAAAGGGAAGTGCCCGTGCCCCACTACTCCTCTCTTTCCTATCGGGGCCACGGTGTGAGATTGCCATCTTGCCACCAACCGGACGTGAAGCAACAGTTAAGAGCGGCGGGGTGGGGCGTCGGAGTGCCAGGTACAAGAAAGGATTTACTCTTACAGTTGTCTGTCGTCCATCAGGATCCTAGGCTATTAGTTCTCAGAACCCCTTGGATGCTCAGCTCGTAAAACGACACAGCAGAGGGCTGGCGGCAGTATACGACACGACATGGTGTGAGGCTCACCCACCTGGGAAGGTTCTGGGTTCATGTCTAGAAACTTCCCTGAGTACACCAGGCACATGCCATGACCCAGAGCTAGCCAAGCCTGGGTGCGGACTGCAGCATCTCAAGACCCTGATGGGGGTACTGTCTTTTTCTCTGTCCCTCTGGATCATAGAAGAACTAAATGAGTAAACTTAAAAATTAAGAAAACGAGATAGTATTTGCATAAAACCTATGCAGATCCTGTCAGTATGTTAGATCAAGAAGGTTATGCCATATTTTTCTGTTTTTTTCTATGTAAAAATGCATATCACGACTTTCCTGACAACCCAATACTTTAAAATATCTCTAGATTACTTATAATCCCTCATATAATGTAAATGCTAGGTAAATCGTTGTTACATTGTTGTGTTTTTTTTTAATTTGTATTTTTTTAAATAATTATTTTATTTAACTTTACTTATTTATTTTAATTTGCCCAGAGAGGGACAGAGTGAGAGTAAGAGAGGGAATGTGAGAAAGCAAGCCACCAGGTCCGGGAATCAAACTACAGTCAGCCATGTGGGAACCCAGCGCCCTTAACTACCACGCCACCTACCGGCCCCTTAAATTTTTATTTTAAATTTTATATATATATATAAATAAAATATACGCGTATGTGTATGTGTGTGTGTATACACATATATATGTGTGTGTGTGTGTGTATTAACATTCTCCATCTACAAGTGGTTGGGTGTGTAGATGTGGAATATGCAGATATGAGGAGGGCAGACTGTACTAGTGTCCCTGGGCAGCTGTGAGGGGACAGGCTGCAGGGACAGGAGGCTGCTGCAGAGATCCAGGTCAGAGATGATGGGAGCCAGCCCACACAGGAGCCGGGAGGATAAAGACAGGCCACAGATGTGAGAGCTGCTCAGGGTGTGGAGTAACTAGGGCTTTGCCCTGACTGGCTTTGTGGGGAGGAGCCTGCGGAGACCAGCGATCACGTGGCCCTGTGGGTGGATCCTCTGGCTCACCTTCTCGCTCTCTGTACAGATCTGGATAGCATTGGGGATCAGCTTGGCTGTCTTTTCCTTCTTCAGACACGTCACTTCCTTCAGCTGGATGGAAATCTGAGGACGAAGGGCGTTTCAGAGGGGGCCAGAACCCCGCCTGCCCCAGGACCCTCCTCACCCCGAGATGAGCTCACTGTTGTCTCCCAGCGGAAGATGTTGCTGTAGAAGCAGATCCAGTTCTCGGAGAGATAGAGGCGGCCCTGCAGGAGGATCTCACGCTGCAGGGCACAGGAGTAATCTGAGAGCGGCCGAGGGGAGAGACAGGCAGATACCCGAGTCACACGGCTGTCCTGGCAGCCCACAGGGCAGTGGGGAGAGCGGGAGGGCAGATCTCGGAACCCAGCAGCCCACAGGGCAGTGGGTCAGGGGTCCGGGGCTGGGCTAGGGACTCACCCACGATGAGGCGCTCAGCTTCAGGGAGTTTGCTGAATAGTTTCCGAAAGTCTTCATTCCGCTGTTTGTATGTGGGGCTCAACATCTGGACGAAGTTTGGGAAGTGAGGACCTGGTCGATGATCCATACCCCCCAATTCTGCTGCACAAAGCTTTCAAAGCCCCCTCAACGTCCTCAGACTAACAGGCTCTCTGAGGTCTGAATATCTGGCCTATTCTGGCTTCTGTTGCCCATCACACAACTGTAACCAGTATGAAAGCCACTGACTGCTTTTCTGAAAGCTAAGCCCTGTGCCACGTACCCACCAGCATCACAGACTCATTCCCTTCAGCCTTGAAAGGTGGGGCTGTTTCTCAAGAGAGTGGCCCAGAGAGGTTAAGTGACTTACCCAGAGTCACTCAGCACACAGACAGCAGCATAGGATGTAGCGCTAGGCCTGCTCATCTTAGCACCCATCCTTGACTGCTGCAGCCTGGGGCTGCTGGCCCACCCTGCCCTTCCCCGAGACCCCTCTACCAAGCCCCCTCACCCAGACACTTACGCTGTACCAGCTCTGCATCTTCTGCAAGAGAAAAGAGAGGAGTCAGGTGGAGTCCCGGGTCCCCCTGCCTTCTCATCCCTCCCTGTACCCCACCTGTATTTACACCAACCTTGCTATTGCGGATGAAGTTCCGGCTGCCCAGGCTCTGGGTGCTGGGGGTGCCGGGCACCCCACCTTTCTCGGAA
>NW_006209766.1:697916-704428 GCF_000334495.1 Tupaia belangeri chinensis | reverse complement strand
ACCCCACCTTTATCGTAAGAGCTGTCTGACCCTTTTTCCACCATGGTGCCTGCTTCTGGCTCAGGTGGGGGTCGGCTTGGGGGCAGGAGCTGTAGCCGCTTACGGAGAGACGGGGAGCTGCTCGGTGTGCTCCGGCCAGAGTGGGGGGTGGTGCTGGGCGGGATTGGGAAGAAGAATGTTATGGGAAAAGCAAGTGGGGGTGTGAGGACAAGCCTCCTCTTGGAGGCCTACCCATCAGCCCCTCTGATCCCATCCACGCAACCTCCCACCAACTAAGCATCCACCCATCCATCCACTTATCCACCCACCCACCCCTTTATCCATTCATCCAGGCATCCTACTTCCCGCTCCAATGGTGTAACTAAGACCAGGTCCCCTAAAAGCAGGCCGATTCCCATCTCGGTTACTTCATCTGTACTCCAGGGATGACTAGTCAGCCCTCAGCTGGTTGTTCTGAGGGCTAAACAAATCAATAAACAGAAAGCACTTCTCACAGAGCCTGGCATGCAGCAAGCTCCCTGCATAACACCTGCTAGTTTTCAAATTAACTTGTTCATTCATTCATACAACATATTATTTGTTAAACAGTGGCATTCCATTCTGTTACTTGAGCTAAAATTTTGAGCCTCATTCTTAATTTCTGTCTCTTCCTCACTCCTTGTTTAAAAATTATTTAGTGCTTCCATAAGAGACAGAGTGACAGAGACACAGGCACTACCAATAGGGTCTGCATACCACAACTCCACACCCCAGGGTCAGCCCGTCAGCACCACAGGTGCACATCAGCCTCCTGTTCTGTGTGTATGGGGACACCCAGCAACTTCCCATGTGGCCCAAGCGTCACCATGGCTGGCTCCCACTCCTCACGTTTAATCTCTCAGCAAGTCCCACCAGC
This sequence comes from Tupaia belangeri chinensis, assembly GCF_000334495.1. NCBI lineage: Eukaryota > Metazoa > Chordata > Mammalia > Scandentia > Tupaiidae > Tupaia > Tupaia belangeri. The sequence continues at coordinate 703,533 of NW_006209766.1, read as the reverse complement.
TCTACATCCAAAATCTATTCCCATTCTTTCTTTATTTTTTTTAAGTTTTTGCTATAGGGCACGTGAGCTCACCAGACAGAAAGAAACTGAGAGACAGAAAGTGAGAAATCATCTCTTGGGGTTGGGAGTGGCCACACCACAATCCCTTCTCCTCCATTCTCCTCTTGGGACCTTGAACATACATGCACACATGCCCAGTGTGAGTTTTTATTTGTTAAACAGTGGCATTCCATTCTGTTACTTGAGCTAAAATTTTGAGCCTCATTCTTAATTTCTGTCTCTTCCTCACTCCTTGTTTAAAAATTATTTAGTGCTTCCATAAGAGACAGAGTGACAGAGACACAGGCACTACCAATAGGGTCTGCATACCACAACTCCACACCCCAGGGTCAGCCCGTCAGCACCACAGGTGCACATCAGCCTCCTGTTCTGTGTGTATGGGGACACCCAGCAACTTCCCATGTGGCCCAAGCGTCACCATGGCTGGCTCCCACTCCTCACGTTTAATCTCTCAGCAAGTCCCACCAGCTCTACATCCAAAATCTATTCCCATTCTTTCTTTATTTTTTTTAAGTTTTTGCTATAGGGCACGTGAGCTCACCAGACAGAAAGAAACTGAGAGACAGAAAGTGAGAAATCATCTCTTGGGGTTGGGAGTGGCCACACCACAATCCCTTCTCCTCCATTCTCCTCTTGGGACCTTGAACATACATGCACACATGCCCAGTGTGAGTTTTAAGCCCCCAGGTCCAGGACTCGAACCTCAGTGGTCCCTGTGGGAGTTCAACGACATTAACTATGATGCCATCTGCTGGTCCTCTATTATTTCTATTATGCCCAATTCTCCCTGCTCCAGCCTCCTCCTCCTCCCACCTAGACATCCCAGCAGTCCCCTCCCTGGTCTCCTGCTCCCACTCCTACCCCCACTGGCTATTCCCCAGCTGCAGCCAGGGAGATCCCACCCTGGGTACACCTGAGTCGGGGCAGGGCAGCCCTGGCTCAGAGCCCTGCGTTGGCTGCACCTCACGCAGGTGAAAGCTCAGTCCTCACCCCGTCACCTTCCTGACCTCCCCGCACCCCAGCCACCCCAGCCTTTTTTCCCTTAAGTTCTCCAACTTCATTTCCATGTCATGATCGCTGCACCTGTGCTTCTCTGTCCTCCCAGCCCCAGCAAAAGCAGCTCTATCTCACTCAACTAATGCTCGGCCCCTCCCTGGTCACACCCCACACTATCTGACCTCAGCCCCACTGCCAATCCAGTTTATTGTCTGCTGCAGACGGTGAACTTCAGAAGTCTTGTTGCCACAGTGTCCCCAGCACCCGAAAGTGCACGTGGCACATAATGAACGTTAAGTAAACATTGGCGACTAAATGAATAACCGGGGCGCTGGCTGGAGCTGGCATGAGCAGGGACCATCGGCCGTGGGGAATTCACCTTCCACTGGGGCGGCAGACGTTAAACAAACAAGGGCCAAATGGCTGTACAAATATAAAGTGTAAGAAGGGCAGTGGGGTTAGGATCGGGAACTTTCGGGAGACTCACTGTCGACCCCTTAGCGGGCACCACGCCAAGCTCCTACATGATTCATGTTATTATGGTCTTCAAACAACTCTGTGCATTCAATAATGCTATCTCTTGCTTCAGAGCAGGAGGAACTGAGGCTCGAAGTGATGAAGCACCTGCCCAAGGACTTTCGGCTGCTTTATTTCAAGGCAGGATGTCAGCTGGTGGCCTGATCCAGTCTGGGGCAGAGATGGGCTTGTCCCCACCACTCGGGACTCCTCAGATTTGTCTCCTGCCTCCAAACTTTTAGCACATGCTGTTCCCTCTATCCGGACCATCCTTTCTCTTCCTTGCCTAGAAATTCCTATGCGACCTGTAAGAAAGACCACTGCCCTCACATCCCTTCTCTCCCGTGGGTCCCATAGTGTCCCAGGCAGCTTGATTGTCCTGAGCCGTCACCAGGTGTGACACCCTCACAGGCCCATACTTCCTCATGGCAAGCCTTGGGGCTGTCTTAGTCCTGCTCTGTCCCCAGAACTGCTCAAGACAGGCCAGGCACAGGGTAGGCCTTCTCATAGTACTTGCAAAATGAATTTGCGGAATAAAACAAATGAATTAATAGAGTACATGGTGGCCTGGGGCCACGCTCTCATCCTGAACATCCTAGAAGCCTCCTCCTCCCTGATCTCCCACCCTTGCCCACATCGGCTGCTGCCTGAGGGAGCCTGGGAGCAGGTGAGTCAGGTCAGGGCTGTAGTTGCACCCTCCCCTGGCTCCTGGCTGTACCTCACTCCAGCAAAAGCCCGGGCTGGTCCCTCTCTATCCTCAGCCTCTGTGCTCCAGCTCCTGCCTTGACTGTTCCCTCTGCCCCAAAGCTCTTCCTCCTGCATGTCTACGGGTCTTCCTCACTTCCTTCTGCTCAATGGACACATCTCAAAGATGCCTGTGTCCACCTCCCTGTTTAAACCGCACTGTCCCCTCTCCCCATCCCCCTGCCCTCCTGTATCTTCCTCCCCTGCACGTCTCCCACTGGGTCTCCCATGGGTCTCCCACTGGATCGGAGGCCGTCTGTATTTTCCTTCAGTTCTTATCCTTCTCCCCCATCAGGATATGCACGTCCTCACTGCTTAGCCTGGGGCCTGGTGCACACACAGTGCTCTGTGAACACTTGCGGATGAATGAACGACCCTTCCTCTCCCTGCCGAACTCAGATCCGACCAGGGATGTGACATATCAGACTCGCAGGTCTCCAGGGCAGCAGCTTCCAGTCTCGGCGCTGCCACTTTCTCCCTGTGTGACCCTGGGCCGATGCTTGGACCTCCCTGTGCCTCTGTTGGCTCTTGTGTATAACAAGAATAACCATACCCACCTCCTAGGCTTGTTCAGAGGAGGAAGTGAGGCAAGATACATAAAGCCCAGCACTCTGGGTGCCCGTGATGTTCCGCCCAAGGAGGGAGCAGCAGACTGACTGGCATACACAGCCCCCCACCATCCCACCCCATCCGTCTAGATCCGGCGCTGACCCTGACGGGTGCTGCCCAAGGTTGCCAGTCTCCATGAACTGGCTGGAAACTCATCTTTCTCTTTCAAAACAGAGGCCAAGCACCCAGCCCACACCTGGTGCTGCAGACACAGAGATGAACAAAATGGATTCGATCCACTGTCTGTTGCAGGGGCCTGCGCTCTAGCTGGGGGCACCAACCACAGCAAAAACACGCAGGCGTGAGGGTGGTCAGCACAGACCCTGGCCGGTGCTATAAAGCCGGAACGCTCCGTTTGGTGCCTAGACCAGCAGCGCTGGGAAGTCGTTTGAAATGTAGCTTCCAGGATCAGGAACTGGGGGTGGGGACTAAGAGAAGCTGATGCACCTTCAGATGTGAGGACCACAGAGATAAGGACTAAAGGACGGGGCAGCTGGGGGCGGAGATGGTGTCTTCAGTGAGAGCAGCGGCAAAGGCTCTCTGAGGCTCACTTGAGCTGAGCCCTGAGGACAAACAGACCTGGCAGCGAGGGGATAAAGACTGTCCTGGTGCAGGAACATCCAGTTCAGGGATGAGACTGAGCTTGGCAGGTCTGAGGAAGAGCGAGGTGTCGGTGGGGCTGGGGAGGGGAGAGGAGAGCACGGGCCGGGCCGTGCAGCAGGGCCTGTGGGTCTCAGTCAGGAATCTGGGCTTTACCCTGAGGGCACTGCTGAGCAGCGAGGATCTCTGAAGTAGGGGTCCCCTGCCCCTCTTCTTACTACTCTGGCCTCAAACACAGACCTGCCCTGCCCTCCTGCAGCCTTAGGTTAGGGGCAGAGCTTGAAGGCGCACAGACAGAGGGGCCCATACCCCCAGTTCTTGCTCTTGGGCAAGACAAAGAGGAAGTACTCTAGGGCGGGCCCTGGAGCTGCCCAACCAGCCCTGTCACACAGTGAAGGAAGGAGCCCCAAGTGGCTGGAGGACCGTTATGGGGGTGGACACTCAGTAGATAAAGGGGTTTTGCCACTGCAGACACCTGCCTTCAGGCTTCCTGGGTCTAACAGGCCCAGCACTGCCTCTGGTTAGAGGGGCAGATACACACCCAGGTGAGTACAAAAGGGAAGCTGGGAGAGGGCCGTGCACACCATTGTCACAGCCAAAACTCTGCTTCCCCTCTCTGTCACGTACACACAACGGTGGCATTACAAATAGGCTACAGCCACAAAGTCCCAGAAAAGTTACACGCTCACGCGTGCACACACACACACACACACAGCCGCAGAGGGTCACAGAAACACATAAGTTTCCAGATAAGTTACGTTCACACATACAGCCCCAAGTGGAGTGGAAGGCCCATAACAAGCACACAGGCACAAAGAGAGACCCCCCAGGGAAAGAACAGCCACCGGAGCCCAGCGAACACAGACACCGTCCCAGGTAAGCGCAGCTGTCCGGCCAGCCAACAACACACCCCGGCTCAGGATCCTTCTGCCCTCGCCGGCGCCCACCAGCTGGCAGGGAAGACAGAGTAAAGGCCAGTTCGAAAATGGCAAGGGATGGAGGTGTCAGAGACACAGTCAGGGACTGGAGAATAAAGTGGTGCAGGGGGTTTGGAGGTGTGTACACAACCGACAACACAGTCATGCCTGGAACGTGCTTTACGCATGTTGCAGGGGGACCATGGTGGTTCCTGTGGCTTCCCGAGAGCCAAGGGTAAACCTAGACTCAAGAGGGAGGGTTCTGGCCTACAGAAAGCCTGGGCTCTCTGTTTCCCACACTTTCCACACACACAAAGCTGATAAAACAATGTCACATCTGGGCAGACACAGAACTTTCACAGAAAGACGGAATCAGGATAATGAGAGGCACAGACACTGAGGGCCATGGCTGTCCACATGAGCACCAGACACCAACAGTGTCACAAATGAACACACACGACCAACACCTGCACACAGAACTCCATGGGTTTCAGAGGTAGAGCACAGGCATATGGAGGCTCAGCGGGTCACGAAGGAACACACGGAGCCTGACACACATGTACACACAATATTAGCGTCACAACAGGACACGGATGGAATTAACAGTAAATGACACACGCACACACAGTCAGGGAGGGTCACGGCTGCTGCACACAAGGAGCTCCAGACACATGTACACATGCTCCCAAGTCACAACCAGGCACACACAGATAGCGCATATTAGCACACACAGCCACAGATGTGAGGGAACTCACAGACATGTAGCCCAGGGGATCCCGGCCACACACGATCACGCAGGTGACTGAACCAACCACACAGCCACCGCGGAATTTATGGTGAATTACAACACACACACACACACACGCGTGAGGAGCCCCAGGCACACCTACGTACACTTCCAAGGCACAATTCATAATCAGGATCACACTTGCACGCCGGGCCGGGCCCAGGCAGGGAGCAGGAAGTCAATTCGGAGCACAGCGACCCCGGAGGATCCCAGGCACATGGTCCTCAGGCCACACACAAGCCCTCACCCCAGCAGCTGCGAGCCCCGCGACAAAGGACGGAGGGAGGAGGCCAGCTGGGAGGCGCTGCTCCGGCCTGTCCAGGGCCCCGCATCCTGAAGGCTTGGCCGGCTGGGGCTGGTCTCGGTTCTATTCCAACCCCCGGCCCAT
>NW_006209766.1:671099-697295 GCF_000334495.1 Tupaia belangeri chinensis | reverse complement strand
GGCTGAGCGGGGCCGGCCGGCAGGGGCAGGGGTGTGGGACGGGAGGGAGGGGCAGGGGACAGAGACACACGGGGCCTGGATGCAGACCGAGCCCCGCGGTGCCAGCTGCCGGTGCCCAGAAAGGGTCCCGCGCTCCCACCAGGCCCCTGGCCAGCAGCGCCCAGCCCTCCCGGGGAGGAGCCTGAGAAGAGGGGCGAGGTGGGCACGGGGGGAAACTGAGGTGTGTGTTGGGGGGTGTGACCCGACGCCGCGGGAAGGGGTGCCGAATAGCCCTCCTCCATGCCCTGCGCCCCGTCCTGGCCCCAGTCGCCATCAGCCAGACAGACCGAGGCAGAACCAGCCTCCCTGCCTCTCGTCTGTGCTATGCATGAGCTTGGGCAAGTCACCGCAGCCCTGGGGACCCCACGAACTGTGGCGAGGGCTTTCCCGGGAAATAACGCCAGGGCGGCATCGTCAGCCCTTGACGCAACGGGAAGCCCGCGCTCAAGATGGGAAGTGACCCGCCAGGTCGCCGGGGCTGGGAGCACGCAGAGGTGGGGGAGCCTGAGCCTGTGGGCGACCTGGACGCGGTGCCCAGGAACACGGAAATGTGAGGCCTGGCTCGCAGCTGTCCCTGTGACCCTGTCCCGTTTCCCACCCCCCATCCCTTAACTCTCTCCCTCCCGCCTTAAGCCTCCCAGCCGACTTCTCCATTTTGGTGGGTGGCAGGCCCCAAACTTCAGTCTTCCTTGACCCCTCTCGTTTCCTCACACCCACAGCCAATCTGTCCCAAGCCCTGTCGGTTCCACGCATGATCCATCCAGTATCTTAACTTGTCTCTGCTCCACTCGCCCTACCCTGCTGCAGCCTCTCTAATGTCCCATCCGGACACCCGGCAGCCTGCTCCCTGGTCTCCTGCTCCCACCTCTCCCCCCCCCGCCCTCCCCGGCGCCAGCCTCTCTAATGTCCCATCCGGACACCCGGCAGCCTGCTCCCTGGTCTGCTCCCAGCGTCCCAACCCCTGCTGCCCACCTGCAGCCAGAGGCGGCCTGGGAGCACCTGAATCAGGTCAGAGCCTCTGGCTACAAGCCCTGCCCTGGGCACACCTCAGGCCAGGTAAAGGCAAAGTCCCCCCCCTCTCCCCCTACTCAAGGCCCTGACAGCTGGGTCCTGATTTCTCCCCCTCTGTCCCTCTTTGCTCACTCTCTCCAGCCCCCCAGCCTCCCTGCTGTTCTTATAACTCCTGCCTCCTGCCTCTGAGCCTTTGCACCTGCTGGTCCCTCTGCCTGAAGTTCTCTTCCCCCAGCTTTCCCCCATGGCTTCCTCTCACCCTCAGTTTCATCCTCCATCTTCCTCTGTCCCACTGCTCTCTTAGTATTTCTCTGCCTGTTCCTTCTTTTGAAATATGTAGGGACCAGCAGTTAGCATAATGGCTATGTAGTCGACCGCGGTTCACGTCTTGGACCCAGTGGCTTAAAACTCTCGCCGGGTGCGTGTGCGTGCATGCCCAAGATCCCAAGAGGAGAACAGAGGAGAAGGGATTGCGGTGTGGCCATCCCCCCGGGTGGCGATTTCTCGTTTTCTATCTCTCTGTCTTTCTCTGTCTTTCTGGTGAGCGCACGCACCCTCTAGCAAAAACCTCTCCCCCAAAAAAGAAATATGTAACATTTCATTTAGGGAATATTTCTTTCTTTCTTTCTTTTTAAATTTTTTGCCATAGGGTGCATGCACTCACTGGAGAGGAGAGAGACAGAGAATCAGTGAGAGAGAAAGTAAGAAATCACTCCTACCCCAGGGAATGGCCACAAGGCAATTCCTTCTCCTCTATTCTCTTGGGATTTTGGGTACACATGCACATATGCCAAGCACGATTTTCAAGCCACTGGATCTGGTACTCAAAACCGGCCTGACCTTGTAGGAGTCAGCGCTTTAACCTCTACTCCACCTGCTGGCCCTAGGGAATATTTATTTCTAAAAGAAAAAATATATAATGGCCGTCCATGGCCCCACTGCCTATAATATAGTATCAATAATGAGAACTTCTTGCCATTTTGCCTCAAACCCACCCCCCCTAAAGTTCTTCTCCACAGGGCACATGCATTCACCAGACAGACAGAGAAACAGTGAGAGGGAAAGTGAGAAATCACCCCCCCACACACACACACACACACACACGAGGAGATGACCACACCACAGTTCTTTCTCCTTTCTCCTGTTGAGATTTTGGGCATACATGCACATGCACCTGGTGTGAGTTTCAGGCCACTGGATCTGAGACCTGACCTGTGGTCAGCCTTGTGGGAGTCCAGTGCCTTAACCACCACACCACCTGCTGCCCCCCAACCCTTTATTTAAAAAGAAATAAACTACAGTATCTACAAGGGGTTGGTTCCAGAACCCCCACAGATACCAAAATCCAGATGCTTAAGTCCCTCATATAGTGTCGTTACATTTACATGTAACCTATATACATCCTCCTGTAGTCTCTCTCTTGCTCACTCTCTTTTTTCCCTTCCATCTTCCTTTCCATCTTCTTTTCCCTCCCTCCATCCTTCCTTCCTTCCTTCCTTCCTTCCTTCCTTCCTTCCTTCCTTATTGCCACAAGCATGCATGCTCACTGGAGAGGGAAATAGAGAAAGCACCCCCCCCAAAGGGGTAGTCACAGCACAATCTTATTTTCCTCCATTTCTCCATCCCTTAAGAATTTGGGGTACACACGTACACATGTTTTTCAAGCCACCAGGGCCGGGATTCGAACCATGGCCACACGGGATCTGGTTCCCTGTGCACTCTTTAATTACTGTGCTTCAGAACGGCCCCTCCCATATACTTTAAATCATCTCTAGATTACTTATAACACCTAATGCAATGCAAATGCTATGTAAATCATTGTTAGACTGTATAATTTAGGGGATAATGATATGGGGGGAAAAAAATCTGTGCCATCCTAGACCCAACTACATGGGTCAGCCACAAGGTAACATTTCCAGCAGCTGAAGGCCCAGCTCCTCAGCCCTCCTTTCTGTGTCCTGCCAGGGTACCCACCGTCTTGAAGTCTGGGCGTGTCCTTCTGTGTAATGTTTTCTCTTTCTACCTCAGGGTGCATCCACCAACACTATAGCCTATTATTCAGTGTCTTTTAAAAAGATACACAGTTAGCTCCTACTGTATCACTTTGCAACTTGCCTTTCTATCATCATTGTTTCTGACATATTTCCGCGCTGATACAGAGCTCTGCTTCAGAAACTTCAGCTTGTATGAGTGTCCATTGTGGGGAAAGACCACAGTGGATACTGCTAATCAAGGTCGCTGTAGTTCTCCCCTCTGTCCCCCTGAGGCCCAGGGCCTTTCACTTTCTGTCTCCTTGTGCCAGAGGGAGTGTATTTTTGCAGAAGTTTCGATCAAGCTTTTTTTGTTTTTGCCTGTGAGCTGCAGCAGGAAATACCTTTTACAACATTGGCTTCTCGCACACACTCAGAAAAACACGCCATGCCACAGAAGTGGCAGGAAACCACACCACCCCTGTACATACTGTTTTTAATTCTATCCTATTCTGATCTGGAAAAAAAGTGCTGTTTGCAATTTATGACGCCAGTTTCATGACCCGCTAAATAGGTCCCGACGCACGGTTTGAAAAAAGACCAAAAGGGGTATCTGCCTCTGATCGCACTAGGCAGCAAGTTCATAACCAGTTGTCCCAACATCCGCTTCCACTACCTGTTCTTGCTTGTGCATCTATGTCTTGATTTCCAGTCAGGCCCCAGGAGGGCTAAGGCCTCACACTGACCTGAAGCCTCCCACTTGAATAGTGATAGCACGAGGACCCCATTCTCAAGCATGTAGAGAGGGAGAGGGAGAGGGGCCCTCTTTCCCATCCAACCACCCAGGTCTGACCTGTCCTGGGATGGACTCTCCAGGTCTTGGGGTTTCAGTCTCTGTGAGCGCCGTGGAGTTGGGGTGCAGGGGGGCGACTCTGCATCACTGGATGGTGTTATGTGAATGCAGGGCACTTCTAGGAGCCTCCAGGACTCAGAGGCCAGGCCTTGGGCCTGGTCTCCCTGTGGCTGCTGCCTCTGCTGCTCGGCTGGGGGGGCAGGTGAACTCTGGGCACCACCCTGGGTCAGCGGAGGTGCCCAAGGCAGCAGGGGCAGGAAGTCAGCCATGGGAAGGGCCTTGAGCCGTGATGTAATCTGTCAGGGAGAAAAGAGAGAGGTGAAGGGAAGAGCCCTAGCATAAGCCCTGTATCACCTTCTCACAATTTTTCACACAGAGAGACAGACCATGGTTTAGAACACATTGTGGGAGTCAGATCTGGGTGATATTTCCACCTCTGTTGATGTTCTTTCGTCCTTTCTTTCTTTCTTTGGGGGGGGGGGAGAGGTTTTTGCTATAGGGCACGTGCACTCGCCAGACAGAGAGAGAGACAGAGAGACAGAAAGCGAGAAACCACCCCCCGGGGGGATGGCCACGCCGCAATCCCTTCTCCTCCATTCTCTTCTTGGGATCTTGGGCACGCACATGCACCCGGCATGAGTTTAAGCGACTGGGTCCGGGACTCGAACTGCAGTCAACTATGTGGGAGTCCAGCGACATAGCCATTACGCTAACTGCTGGTCCTTGTCGCTGTTCTTTCTTGTGAGAACTCACTCGGAGCCTCAGTTTACTCTTCTCCAAACTAGAGATCCTGCTATGACATCCTAGGGTGGCCAGGCGGGGTCAGAAAACATGGGCCCCGGAGCACCTCGCCCAGGGCCCACCCAGTAAGTGCATTGGAGACAGCTGTTCTTGCCCCCGGATAGGGATTTTTTTTTTCTTTTTTTCTTTTTTGCACATTCATTAAGACCATGCCCAGAGTGTTCTATACACCCGGAAACCATGTCTCCTCCACACACAGGAGCAGGAAGGAGCTGTACTCGAGTGGGCCCCACAGGCCTCGTGTCTGGGTAACAGCTGATCGGGCAGAGAAGAGACAGAATCCAGGACTTCCCTTCCCTGTTCACTCAGCAAGTGCCCCTCCCAATCCAAACAAAGGGAGGGAGGCCGCTGGGCCTCTTTTGCCTGGGAGGAAGCCAGGCCAGTTCCTGCGGCTGCGGCTTGTGATGTTGGAGGCCGCGTAGGTTTGGGGAGGCCGGACCAGAGTCTGTCTGTCCTCGCGGGAGACTAGCCAGGGCTTCTTGGCACCTAACTACCCCGGGAATGGAGAAGAGGATCTGTGGGGTCCAGAGACGGCTTCCCCTAGCGTTTGGGGGAGCACTACCTGAAAGATCCTGTCTCTTACAGGCTGGGCTTGGACCTTCCCAGGCACCCGAGGGCCCGATTACCCCTACCTTGTGGGTTCTTCCTCCTGTCCTCACAGGGTTCTGACTACAGGGGTAAGGGCAGGAGACCAAGCCCTTCCTTTCCCCCAGGAGTCCTGGCTGGGCCAGAGAATCATGACCTTGCAGGCTGGAATAGCACATCCGGCTGGAGTCGTGTTACCCCCTGGCCAGCTGTTCCGGGGAGAAGGAACGGTGTGGAAGTGGGGGTGGGGTGCTGCTGCCCAGGAGGAAGCTGCGGAAGGCCATCACATCCTTCCCTCAGCCGGCCTGGTAGAGGAAAGGGCTGTCCTCGCCCAAGGCCTGGAGTGGTCCGTCTCTCATGCTAGCCCGCAGCCAGCCACCGCGAAGCTTCTTTCCCATTAACCCCCCCAAAGGGCTCCTCCACGTTCAGAGATCGCCCCTGGTGGCCCCAGTTCTCATCTGGCACTGCTCATAGAAACCCTGAGCCTGGGAGAACCCTTTTCTTTCTGGGAGGTTCTCTTGGCCTCTGTCATACTCTAGTTTCTGGCTCTCCTCCCACCTCACTGACAGCTCCATCTCATGTGGTGTACTACTCCTTATCAAGGGTCCCCAATCCCCGGGCTGGTCCGTGACCCATTAGGAACCAGGATGTCCAGCAGGAGGGGAGTGGTGGGCAAGCAAGCGAAGCTTCAGCTGCCTGTACAGCCACTCCCTGTCACATCACTCACAAGACTGCCTGGGCTCTGCCTTCTGCCAGCTCAGCGGGGGCACTGGAGTCCCCTACTGAAGCTTGTCAAAAACCCCAGTGTTCACTCACCACCCCCATCATTCCAGCTTGACTTTGAATGCAGTTGTATTCTAGTTGCAAGAAAACAAGCTCAGGGCTCCCACTGACTGTGCCTTAGGGTGACTTGTGTCATTATTTCATATATATATTACAAAGTAATCATAACAGAAATAAAGTGCACCCTAAATGTAATGAGCTTGAACCTTCTCGAAACCACCCCCTCTCTGATTTGCGGAAAAATGATCTTCTGCAAAATTGGTCCCTTGAGCCAGGAAGGTTGGGGACGTCGGCCCTACGTGGTCTGTAAAATCTGGCCTTTCCCACTGCTCAGCTCTGATCACTTTTCTCTTGCTTGTCCATTTGTATTATATAATGGACACATACTAAAGAGTGTTTGCGTCAGGGATGGGAGTTGTAGTATATCAACAGTAATACGAATCTCATAACCACACCCGCACATCCAGTTTGAGAACCACCATATGGCAATGAGTACCCCTAAGACTGTCTTAGACGCCCCGTTTCAGAAATCTCCTCCCAGAAATTTCCTTCATCTTCCGTTTGACAGTTACCATTCTCTTGGTTTTAAATAGTTTTTAGCATAGGTATGCATCTCTTAACAATTTTGTTTTGTTTTGCTTGCTTTTGAGCTTTATAAAATGAAATCATATCGGTGCCGGCAGGTGGTGTGGTGGTTAAGGGCACTGGATTCCCACATGGCTGACTGCAGTTCAAGTCCTGGACCTGGCGGCTTGCTTTCTCACTTTCTCTTTCTCTCTGTGTCCCTCTGAATGAATGAATGAATGAAGTTAAATAAAATCATTCTTAAAAAAGTGAAATCCTATCAGGGCCAGCAGGTGGCATGGTAGTTAAGGTGCTAGACTCCCACATGGCCTACTGCAATTCGAGCCCTGGAGCACAGCTTGAAAAACACGCCAGGTGTGTGTGCATGTGTGCCCAAAATCCCGAGAGGAGAATGGAGGAGAAGGGATTGCGGCATGGCCATCCTCTCAGGACGTGATTTCTTGCTTTCCTTCTATCTGTCTCTCGAGCGAGTACATACGCCCTATAGCAAAAACCTAAAAAAAAAAAAAAGAAAAGAAAAAATCGTAGCATGTGTCACCTTCTGTGACGGCTTTTCTTACTCCATGTTATTTCTAAGATTCATTCGTATGGTTGCAGGTGAACTACATATCGTTTATTTTTGCTGCTGCACAACATTCCACAGTGGGAATACAGTTTACTTGTCCATTTTAAAATAAATCACAGTTTATTTATCCATTTTTCCTGCACAGTCAGTGGGTAATTTCTGTTTTTGTGCTAGGATGAACAAAGCTGCCAGGAAAGCTTCTGGGAGGGCTGGCCCCGTAGCTCAGCAGTTATGCAGTGTGCAGAGGGAGCTGGATTCTACATGGCTGACTGCAGTGTAAATCTCAGTCCCAGTGGCTTAAAAAATATGCCAGGCAAGTGCATGATGCCCTAGATTCTGAAGGGAGAGAGAAATGGAAGCAAAAAGGACTGTGGAATGACCAAGTCCCATTTGGAGGGTTGCAAGGTCTCTCTTTGTCACAAACACACATGTGTGCACATACACCCTCTGGCAAATAAATAAATAAATTTAAAGAATTCTGAGACCAGCAGGTGGCATGGTGATGGAGGTGCTGGAATTCCCACATGACCAACTGTGGTTCGAGTCCTGGACCTAGCGGCTTGCTTTCTAACTCTCCCTCTCTTACTTTCTCTTTCTCTGGCAAAACTCATGCGAATAATAATACATAAATAAATAATATTTTTGAAAAGGAATCAGGTGGTTTTTTAAAAAAAATTTAAAGAATTCTTGGGGGACCAGCAGACGGCATAATGGTTATGTTGCTGGACTCCTATGTAATCCCATGTGGCTCAAGTCCTAGACCTGGAGGCTTAAAACTCAGGCTGGGCACCTGTGTATGCATGCCCAAGATCCCGGGAGGAGAATGGAAGAGAAGGGACCGCAGCATGGCCATCCCCTCTGGGGGTTGATTTCTCAATTACTTCAGCTCCGTAGTAAGTCTTGATGCTAGACAAAGTAAGTCTTTCTATCTTATTCTTCTTACACCAGCACCAGCTTGTCGCATGCCAAAGAGAGAGCGAGAGATCAACAATGAGAATTTGATTGTTATGCTACAACCAACTTTGTATTGCTTCAATGCCCAGTTTTCCAAAGTGTTCGCATGGGGTCACGCTCCATGAATGAGGGGACTTCCAACAGTTCACGGGGGAAAAAAAGGGAACTAAAGTACAAGTTTGTGGGACCAGCAGTTAGCGTAATGGCTATGTCGCTGGACTCCCATGTAGTCGACTGCGGTTCAAGTCCCGGACCCGGTGACTTAAACTCATGCCAGGCAGTGTGTGTTTGTGCCCAAGATCCCGCAAGATCCCGAGAGGAGAATGGAGGAGAAGGGATTATGGTGTGGCCATCCCCCCTGGGAGGTGATTTCTCACTTTCTGTCTCTCTGTCTCTCTCTGTCTTTCTGGCGAGTGCATGCGCCCTATAGCAGAAAGAAAAAAAAAAAAACAGTACAAGTTTGTTTTGGCAAAAAAATTTTAAAGTCTATATCTCGGGAACCAGCAGTTAGCGTAATGGCTATGTCGCTGGACTCCCACATAGTCGACCGCGGTTCGCGTCCCGGACCCGGTGGCTTAAAACTCACGCTGGGCGCGTGTGCGTGCGTGCCCAAGATCCCGGGAGGAGAATGGAGGAGAAGGGATTATGGTGTGGCCATCCCCCCTGGGGGGTGATTTCTCGCTTTCTGTCTCTATGTCTCTCTCTGTCTGTCTGGCGAGCGCACGCGCCCTATAGCAAAAACCTCTCCAAAAAAAAAAAAAGTCTATATCTCAGTTTTTCCATAATACACATTTTCATGTGCTTTATGAGCCCCACCCCCACAGACACACATTGTATCTGGGTATCTTTTAATGTCACTTTCTATGAGTGTAGGTATTTTTGAAATTGTGATCAAATGTACGCATAAGAGAAAAGTTACCATCTTAACCATTTTTTAAAAGTTTTTTTTTTTTTTTTTTTTTTTTTTTTTACTTAGTCCATGAACAAGAGAGACAGCAAGGAATGAGAGAGAACTCCTTATAAGATCCTGACACCACGGTCCTCTCCCAGCCTCAGCTAACCATGGGTCATGGCATGTGTGCACCCAGCGTACTCAGGGAAGTCTCCAGACATGAACCCAGACCCTTCCCAGGTGAGTCAGCCTCATAGAGTGCTGTGTTTAGCACTGTGCCACTACCCAGCCCCCTCTTCAATGTTACGTTGTGAATCCTCCATCTTACCGTGTATAGCTGAAATGTGCTCATTTTTATCATTGGATAATATTTCAATGGATAAACACCACTATTAACTTACTGATCTAACATTTGAGAGCTTCCTGGTTTGGGCACTTTTTGGAAGAGTTGTTTTTTTTTTTGCTATACAGTGTGTGCACTCACCAGAAAGACAGAGAGAGACAGAGAGACAGAAAGCACGAAATCATTCCCTGGGGGGGGGATGACCATGCTGCAGGCCCTTCTCCTTCATTCTTCTCTTGGGATCTTGGGCACATACACACACACGCCCGGTGTGAGTTTAAGTCACCAGCTCTGGGACTTGAACCACGGTCCAATACACGAGAGTCCAGCAACATAACCATTACGTCAACTGCTGGTCCCTCATGATCATATTATTCACAAGAGCCAAGCTATGAAAACCATTTGCCTCTTCCTCCCTTATCTCTGCCTCCCCACATTCAAGAGACTAACTGGGCCACGAGGCTGCCAACTGCAGTCCAGCTGGGGTGGATGGTGTGTTCACTGGTTCAGATTTGGTGCCATCCCTATAGTATCTTTTCACATGAAGAATTGTGGAAAAAATCCTGTGCCGGCTGGGCCATTTTTCATGCCTAAGTGGGTGCCTAACAGAGTGTGGGTTTGTGCCTGCTAAATAATAAGCCAAAACGTGATATTTCCAGATACGTCAATATCTGCTGACTGTGTCTGTGTCCAGTGATCTGTGACTTCTGATTTCTTCCCTGATTGCGCCTGCCTGCATCTGGTAAGTTTTTTTTGGGGGGAGAGGTTTTAGCCACAGGGCGTGTGCACTCGCCAGAGAGACAGAGAGAGACAGAGAGACCGAAAACGAGAAACCACCCCCCAGAGGGGATGGCCATGCCACAATCCCTTCTCCTCCATTCTCCTCTAGGGATCTTGGGCATGCACGCACACGCGCCTGGTGTGAGTTTAAGCCACCCGGTCCGGGACTCAAACCACAGTCGACTACATGGGAGTTCAGAGACATAGCCATTACGCTAACTGCTGGTCCCAAGAGTCTGGTAAGTTTTGACGTCCTCCCAGATCTCTCCACATTCTCTGGACACTTACGATTCCTTCTCCAAATGTGTCTGATTTTGACCTAATCCCTCCCACACTACCCTGGAAAGTCCCACATCCTGTGATGTCCATCCCCCAATTTTATTTCCATCTCCTTAAGATTCGCTTTTTGGACCTGACTTAGACTAGACTGAGCTCTGTTTCTTCAAAATACTTGTGTTCCTAGGGGCCAAGTGGGTGTTCAAGGGGGAAAGTGAAAGTCTTTTTTTTTTTTTTTTTTTTTAAGAGCTTTTTGCCTTAGGGCATATGTGCTTACCAGAGAGAGACAGACAGAGACAGTGCGAGGGAGACTGAGAAATCACCCCCTTAGAGGGGATGACCATGCCACAATCCCTTCTCCATTCTCCTCCCGGGATCTTGGGCACAAACTTACATGTGCCTGGCATGATTTTAAAGCCAGTGGGTGCAGGACTTGAACCATGGTCAGTCAGCTATGTCGGAGTCCAGCAACATAACCACTACGCCATCTCCTGGCCCCGCAAAGTGAACTTTTAAAATGCACTCATTTACGGGCCAGCAGGTGGCGTAGTAATTAAGGCACTGGATTCCCACATGGCTAACCATGGTTCGAGTTCCAGACTCAGTGGTTTGAAACTCACACCAGGTGCGTGTATGTGCGTGCCCAAAATCCCAAGAGGAGAATGGAGAAGAAGGGATTGCCTTCTGGAGGGCAATTTCTTCTTTTCTCTTTATCTCTTTCTGTGTCTCTGGTGAGCTCATGCATCCCACAGCAAAAATCTCCCTTAAAACATAAATTGATAAAGTTATTTCCTCTACGACTGAGGACAGACAGATAAACAGAAGAGACAGCACCCCCAGTAGGATCTTGACCCCACAATCTACTCCCAGCTCCAGCCAGCCCCAGAGCGTGGGCACACACATGCCTGGCTTGCTCAGGAAGGTCTCCAGATGTGAACCTGGGAACTTCCCCTAGGGATCAGCCTCTCGGGTCTTTGTGTTTTACCTCTGTGCCACCGTCCAGGCCCTATCCTCTGTCTTGACCTCCTGGATGGCATGTTTTCAAGGCCTCTGTGGCTGGGGAACTGTTTTATCTTTCTGGCATCTTGGATTGAAGCGCAGCTGTTCTCACAGCAAAGAAACCCAATGCAAGACCATTTCCTGTCCTTAAACTTGGGGCTTACTAGGGAGGATGCTTAGTGAGCCTAGAGTTTCCCAAGGAATTCACACCTTGACAGGACAGGAAAGATTAAGATGAATTTGTGGATTGATTTTTGTGGTTTAAAGGGCAGAAGATGAGGGAAGGGGAAAATGGGATGCAAAAGGAATGGGGAAGAAGGAAGTGGAATGCAAAGAGAAGAAGGGAGGAGAAATCAGAATGCAAAGCCAGTTGGTTTTGGATGTAAATCTGTCTGAAGATGTGAAAATGACTTGCACCATAATGTTTCTTTGACCTTTTTAGGGGGGACAATCTGATAAACACATGTGACTTCCTTTTGCCTGATACTGGGCAGTGTGGGATATTGGGTATCAACAACAACAGGAAGACAACCATTGACAACAGGCAGATACTGCTTTCGTAGGTAGATGCTTCTCAATAGCCCGGCTATAGCAGCTTAGGGAAGCGCATATCTGCATGTGTCTACAGGTCACATGTTTTAATCACATGTCTTCAGATTGGCTGCTCTCCACAGTTTATGAACCAGAGAATTAAAGACCGAGCCTCCCAAGGCTTTCTTCTTTCTCTTTAGTTTCCTTCTCAGCACCTACTTTTCCATTTTGTCTTCTCATTTTATACCACGTATCCTCACTTGAAGAACCCTATCAAAGGGCCCAAGGCATCCTCTGAGAAAGGACAGCCTGGTCTGCTTTTCTAAACCTAAAGCAATGTGTCTTTCTGGCCATTTGGTTTCATTTCTGCCAGAAATGGTCAAGGCCAAATATAATCTTTTCTGTAGAAAATAATCAATGACCCTGCTGTGGAAGCACATGTTGTTAGATGTTGATCATGAGTAGCTGAGCAGCCAACGCCACATGAAAGGCCTGAGTTCGATTCCCAGCCCATCCTGGGCATAATAGAACATGCCAGGAGTCCCAGTTACTCTGGAGGCTGAAGCAAGACCCTGAGTGAAAGAGCCGGGTGAAGGGACCAGCAGTTGGCGTAATGGCTATGGACTCCCATGTAGTCGACCACGGTTCAAGTCCTGAACCTGGTGACTTAAACTCACACCAGGTGTGTGTGCGTGCCTGCCCAAGATCCCGAGAGGAGAATGGAGGAGAAGGGATTGCGGCGTGGCCATCCCCTTGGGGGGGGCGATTTCTCGCTTTCTGTCTCTCTGTCTCTCTCTGTCTCTCTGGCGAGCGCACGTGCCCTGTAACCAAAAATCTCTCCCCCCACCACCTCAAAAGAAAGAGAAAGAAAGAGAGAAAGAAAGAAAGGAAAAGAGCTGGGAGTATGGTGTACACCTATAGTCCCAGCTACTCCAGAGGCTGAGAAAGAGGATCAGGACCCAGCGAGACCTTGTCTTGGAAAAGAGGGAGAAAGAAAAAACGAACTGTTTTGGAGGGCTCGGCAATGCTGATGGAACTTGTGTCCTGTATTCCACCCAGACTGGGAACTCTTCAAGAAAACTGCAAGACTGAGAAACTGCAGTGATTTCTGGGCCGTCTGCGTTTCCACTGATGCATACGTCGGCTGCTCTGCTAGCACATTTTAGAAATCAAGCTGTGGACACCCTACACAGTCCCTGTAGTCAGCAAGCTTACAACCCTAGTCTGTAAAGCGTGGAAAATGTTATTACCCATCTCAAGGGGTTTGGAGAGAGTCTAATGATATAATATGAGTAAACCCTCAGCCTGAGCGCGAACACACACTGAGTGCCCAATTACTCTTTTGGCTATTATTGCACGTTCCCAGGCGGGTGTTTGAGCATCTGTGGTTCATGATTTCAACAATCACATTCTACAAGAGGCTAGAAACTACATGCTTGGGAAATAAAGCTAGGAGAAATATAGAATTCCGGAATGCTTGTCATTTCCCCATTTTGGTTCTGTTTAGCTTTGCGTTTTTCCATACCGCTTCTTAGAATTCTTAAAATAAAAAAGTGGTGTGTCTTTGCTTAAAAAACAGTGCAAAGAAGAGAGACACTGGAAAGATTCCGTTTTGCTCCCTAGTTAGGCTGTGAGAAGAGACCCCAGGGCCAGCCAGTGGCATGGTGGTTGGGGCAGCTGGATCCCATAAGGCCAACTGCGCAGTTGGAATCCCGGACCTGGCAGCTTGAAAAACACACCCAGGGTGTGTGCATGCATGCCCAAAATCCCAAGAAGAGAATGGAGAGGGGTTGCAGCATAGCCATCTTCCCTGAAGGGTGCTTTCTCACTTTCCTTCCCTCTCTGTGGCTCTCTGGCAAGCACACACACTGCAGCAAAAAACTACATACATACATACATACATACATACATACATACATACATACATACATACATACATACATACATACATAAATAAATAAATAAATAAATAAATAAATAATGGTTAGCTTTATTGCTTGGCAATTCAGGGAGCTGGATCCTACACACAGTTCCCAGCTCCAGCCTCTTGAGAAACATACCAGGTGCACAGGCATGCATGCCCAAAATCCTGACAGGAAGGACGAACAGAGGAAAAATTATTGCAGTGTGGTCACACCCCTTTGGGGTGCATTCTATCTCACTCCCTGACCCCCTGTCTTGAATGCATGTGCATATATATATATACACACTGACAGCCTCTAGTAATTAAAACAAAATACATATATATAAAATTTAAACGCCACCTGTGTTAGCTTTTAGGGCTGCTATAACAATCACTACAAACTTGGTGGCTTAAAACAATAGAAATATATTATCTCAGAGTTCTGGAGGCTAGAACTGAAGGGGTCAGGAGGACTATGCTAGCCCTGAAGACTCTAGGGGGGAATTCTTCCCTGCCACCTCCAGTTTCTGTTGGCACTGGGCTTGTGGCTGCAAAACTCTGATCTCTACCTCTGTCTTCACATGGCCTTCACCTCTTCCCTGTGTCCCTTATAAGAACTCTTGTCATTGGATTTACGGTCCAACTCGATAATCCGAGATGATCTCATCTCAAGATGCTTAACTTAATTAAATCTATAAAGATCTTCGCAAAGCCACAGTCCAGGTTGGAGGGTTAGAACAGACATTTTTTGTGGGAAGGGGCCACCATTATACCCACTTACAACATTCAAGCAAAAAGACTGTGAGATCTACTAAAAGACCTATACAAGAACAGCCACTTTATTGATAATAGCCAAAGACCTGAGACAGCCTGAATGGCCACCAACAATAGAGTGATTACATCAATCGTGATGTATTTGTGGGCTAGCAGTACATGGTGTTTAAGGCGTTGAACTCCCACATGGCTGACAGTGGTTCGAGCCCTGGATCCTGCAGCTTGAAAATCATGCCAGGCACATGTGCAGGCACCCCCAAAATTCTGAGAGGAGAATAGAGAAGAAGGGATTGCACAGTGGCCATCCCTTTTAGGGGGTGATTTCTCACTTTTCCTTTCTCTGTCTCCCTCTAGTGAGTGCATGCGCCTTATGGCAAAAACCTATTTAAAAAATCAATTGTGATACATTTGTGAGTGGAGTATTACACAGCGGTGAAAATAAGCAAAGTGCTCCCACAAGCATTAGCATAGATTCAGTTCCCTTAATATGAAGGTCCTATCTATTGGTACAGCTGGTAGCAACCTGAACTGCAGCACTAGGGCCACATGGCCGACCTAGAGTTCAGATCCTGGGTCAGCGTGAAAACCTGCCACCTGTGCCCAGGATCCTGATGAGCTGGAAGGCTGAGAAAGGGGATCACGGTGTGATGAGACCCTGTCGAGGGTGCTCCGACCTCCTCACCTTGCATGCACATGTGCTCTCTAACATGAATAAAATAAATCTGCTTAAAAAAAAAATCAAGCACAACAACAGTCAAAACTAATCCATGATGATGAAGGTCAGTGGTGCTGACTTCTAGGGGGTAATGACTGGGAGGTTACAGGGCATCTTCTGGAGTGTTCGTTCGAAATATTTTCTTTCTTTCTTTCTTTCTTCCTTTCTTTCTTTCTTTCTTTTTTTTTTTTTTTTTGAGAGGTTTTCACTATAGGGCGCGTGCGCTTGCCAGACAGACAGAGACAGACAGAGAGACAGAAAGCAAGGAATCACCCCCCCCAGGGGGGATGGCCACGCCACAATCCCTTCTCCTCCATTCTCCTCTCGGGATCTTGGGCATGCATGCACACGTGCCTGGCGTGAATTTAAGCCACCAGGTCCGGGACTCAAACCGCGTCCCCAGTATTTTCTTTTTAATATGAATGATAGTATTCGTATGAAAATTTAATTATGCTGTGCATTTATGCACTTTACTGTATATATATCTCAATAAATAGCTAAAAATAAATAAAATTTGGGGCCAGCAGATGGCGTAGCGGTAAAAGTGCTGAACTCCCACATGGCTGACCGCAGTTCGAATCCCAGACCTGGTGGCTTCAAAATTACATCAGGTGTGTGTGTGCGCGTGCCCAAGAACCCTGGAGGATAATGAAGAAGAGAAGGGATTGCCATGTGACCATCCCTCCCAGCGGGTGATTTCCCACTTTCCCTCTCACTGTCTCTGTTTCTGTCTCTCTTTCTCTGGCAAGTTCACATTCCCTAAGGCAAAAACCTCTAAAAGTAAATAAATACATAAAATTTTAGTGAATTACAATATATCATTGACGTTAGGATATTTCACAGTTTTATTGAAGTATAATTGATGTTTTAAAATACCCATGCTGTTTACATAATAGTTTGATATTTTATATCTACAGGTATACATACCCATGAAACGTCACCACAATTAAGCTAACCAATTTATCTATCATCCCCAAAACTTCTGTCCTGCCTCTCTCCACATTGGCCCATCTCCATGACATGAACATTTTTGTGTTAAAAGTTTTCATAAACAGGCCCAGCCTGGTGGTGCAGCCCTTAGTGTATACGACTACAGTGCTGGAAGCCACGCTGCTTACCGTGGATTCAGATCCCAGGTCAACCTGAAAACAGGACAGGGTTTCACACACCTACACCCGAGATTCTCACAAGTTGGAGGGCTGGGAAAGAGGGTTATGGTGTAAGAAGATCCTCTTTTTTTTCTTTTTTTTCTTTTTAATAATTTTATTGAACTTTATTTATTTATTTTAATTCAACAAGAGAGCAAGAGAGAGAGAGAAAGTGAGAAAGCAAGCCGCCAGGTCCAGGACTCAAACCACATGTGGCCATGTGGGAATCCAGCGCCCTTAACTACCATGCCACCTGCAGGCCCCAGAAGATCCTCTTAAGGGTGTTTTCTCTCTCTCCTGCTATGTGCACACTTGCACTCTCTATCATAAAATAAATAAGTAAAGTCTTCACAAATGAAATCACTGCTCTACACTTTCAGAAATTATACCAGACAGCAAAGAGAACTCAGAAACATAAATGCTCTCTCCACTTTTGGAATAACTACGGGACATCTAAAACTCCAAACCATGGTGGAAAGGCTACCAATACAACGAAAGTCAAATAAGTCCAAAAAGAAGCCAAGAAAGAATGCCCAAGGGTACCATCTCAGACAAAACTTGCAAAGCACAAGGGGCCCCATCTTGATGGACAAAGCAGCAGTCACTTGCGTGAAATATGAGCAGTGGAACAGAAGGTACAGCTTGGCAGCTGGAGCCTTCCCGGAACTGGCTGGTGTTGAGGTCTGGGGCCAGGGCCGAAGCAAGGGAGGAGAAATCAACACACACTGTCTGGACCGGAAGCTGCCTGCCTGCCAAGGAGAAGGCTGAGTGGGGCTGCTGCATTGTAAGTGGCTTTCGTGCTGGCGCTCCTGCCAGCCTAGGCAAAGGAAGATGAACCAGCTTACACATACACACATTGTCCTCCATCAGGAACTTTACTGGAAACCAGAAAGGCTTCTTGCTAGGCAAAAACAAAAGCCTCTCCTGTCCCACACACATTTCTTTAATTAGTTGGCACAGAAAGAGTTCCCTTCATTCATGAGTCAGAGGGAACTAAAAAAGAAATGCATCATTGAGGGATGTAGGGTAAAGACCTGGTGTCTGTGACCTATTTTATTAATAAATGCATAAAAAAGGAGATGGAGCAAGTATAGTAAGATGGAAACGGAAATGGCAGAACGCAGGTAGTGGGTATCCAGAGGTCCACTGCACGGTTCCTTTAACTGCTCTGTGTTTGAAAGTTTCACTAAGAGATGGAGAAGAAAGGGACACACAGGAGCTGAAACAAGATACCAAAGAAAAAGACAATCCAGCCTAGGTGGTGCAGCCAGTAGCATGCCAGACTGCAGTGCCGGGAGCCACATGGCCAACCTCGAGTTCGGGTCCCCAGCCCGGTTGACCTGAAACATACAGGACACCTGCGTGTGCCCTAGATCTCAATGAGCTGGAGGGCTGGAGGAAGGGGCTCGCAGTATGATAATACCTTGTCAAGGGTGCTTTACTCTCTCTCTTTCTCATGAATAAAATTAAAAGAAAAAAAAAAAGGATAAAAGAAATAGTAAAAACATGTCAGAAGAAAACAACTCCACTGAAAAATGCTGCCAGGCTAAGCAGTCTGATCAATTTATTATCTAGGAGTTCTGGAGGCCAGAAATCTCAAGTCGAGGTGTCAGCAGGGCTCTGAAGGCTCAGCAGAAAATGCTTTAATTTCTTTTGACTCTAAATATCCCTTAGTGGGACCAGCAGTTAGCATAATGGCTATGTCACTGGACTCCCATGTAGTCAACTGCAGTTTGAGCCTCGGACCCGGTGGCTTAAAAACTCACGCCGGGCATATGTGCCTGCCCATGATCCCAAGAGGAGAATGGAGGAGAAAAGATTGCGGCGTGGCCATCTCCCCTGGGGGGTGATTTCTCACTTTCTGTCTCTCTGTCTCTCTCTGTCACTGGCGAGCGTACATGCCCTGTAGCAAAAATCTCTCCCAAAAAAAAAAAAAAAAAAATCCCTTAGCTGGTGGCACCTGAAAAGATAGTGCTTAATTCTGTAAACACTTCTTCTGAGAAGATCAGACCATGACGATTCATAGTGGATGCCATTATTTCCTTTCTTCTTTATCACTGTAGATTGTCTGCACTATGTCCAGATGGTCTCAAAATACTATAGGCAGCAGGCAGATAGCTGGCGTCTACTTGCTGGTCCCACTCCATGAGACTCACTGTCTGTGGGATGAGCAGGGAGAACATGAAGATTCCTTCAGGAAGAAGTACATTAACTGGGGGCCAGCCAGGTGGTGTGGTGGTTAAGACTCCCACATGACCAACTGCGGTTCGAGTCCTAGACCTGGTGACTTGCTTTCTCACTTTTCCTCTCTGTCTCTGGTAAACACATATGCCCTATAAAATTTTTAAAAAAGGAGTAATAATGATAAAAATAAATAAAATTAAATAAATCATTCTTATTTTTTTAAAAAAGGAAGTACATAAACTGACTTGCTTTCTTTGTCCTGCTGTGAGCATCACTCCACTTAGTGCTTAGCCCCTGGCTACATTCATCTCCAGCCAGACCAGGTGTTTCCAGATCAACCTGACCCTCAGAAAATTGGACAGAAGATCTCGGAACTGAAATGCCACCAGATTATGCTTTTGGCACGCCCAAAGTTGAGCAGTGAGAGGGAAATAAGACGGGCAGCAAGTTCTCACTGTCTGGGATCCCATTCATTGCCCAGTCTTGGCAGTCAAGGGTCCCATACCACCCCAGTCCTGCCTAAATGTCTAGCCATATCCCTCACTGTTCTTCAGAGAACACCCTTGGCTCAACTCACTCTGTGCCCCATCACTGGAAGTACCCTCTTCCAAACCTTGACTCAACCCACTCTGTGCCCCCCCACATCACTAAAGTGCCCCCTCTAAAGTTTAGCTCAACTCACTTTGTGCCCCTCCACATCACCGAAGTGCCCCTCCAAACCTTGGCTCAACCCACTCTGTGCCTCCCCCTCAAATCACTGAAGCGCCCCCTCCAAACCTGTGCTATCTGCCCACTTCGAGTACTCTTTCTTCCTGTGTTAACCCTCTCATTCTTCAAAGTCTAATTCCAGGTTCTCTCCCTTCTTCATTATGTTAGAATGAAGTACTCACTTGGGTTTTGGCATGGCTGCAGCACTTCTGCTTTACACATTCACATTGGTCCACCTAGAATACCCGCCATGCTCGATACCCAGTTTGCAGGAGCTTCCACTGTAACTATTCGAGCAGTCATTCTCTCCCAGAAATCTTTGTTTGGTTCCCTAAGAAATACTTTTTTCAAGGGTCGGGCTGGTGACACTAGGCCTAGCAGGGTTGTGTAGCTGAGCATGAGAAAGAAGAAAGGATCCTCCATGACTTAATAAAATTGGTCATGTCTTCATAACCTCGGGGGTCCCAGTAAGAGTCCTAACCTGTAGCAATTCTAGCACCACCAGGATACGTTCCTAAAGCTAATCCCAACAGGCACATCTAAAGGTTAAGGCTTCCTTTCCAGGCAGTCCATGACTGGAAATGACTAAGCTATCAGTTTCTAAGAGCATTTGCATCATCCATGGAAAATACTGGGTCCTTGCACGCCAGATGTCCCTGACAACTCATCCATCACACTCTTTGTGCAAAGATTGCTTAACCAATGGACAACCAATGCAACTATGGAGCTGCTGTTTCTTTAGTTTTCTAGAGGGTGCATGCACTTGACAGAAGGAGAGGGAGAGGGAGAAAGCTCTGTCAATGGAGTGGGGTCATGTCACAACCCCTTATTCGCCATTTCTTTTTTTTTTTTTTGGAGAGATTTTTGCTATAGGGCGCGTGCGCTCGCCAGACAGACAGAGAGAGACATAGAGACAGAAAGCGAGAAATCACCCCCCAGGGGGGATGGTCATGCCGCAATCCCTTCTCCTCCATTCTCCTCTCGGGATCTTGGGCACGCACGCACACGCGCCCGGCGTGAGTTTTAAGCCACCGGGTCCAGGACGCGAACCGCGGTCGGCTACGTGGGAGTCCAGCGACATAGCCATTACGCTAACTGCTGGTTCCCTTATTCGCCATTTCTATGTCCTGCTAGGATTTGGTGCATGCATATGCACCCAGAGTGTTTCTCAAGCCACTGGGTTGAGGCATGATCGGCCATGTGAGATCTGGCTGCTCCAGCCACCAGGCCTCAGGGTCTGCCACCAAGCTTCTTTTTATTACCAAGTAGATCAAATATCGATGACAAAATGACAGAGTACACAGTGTATCTTCACAATATGATCCACTAAGACCACGCTAAAAAACTCAGTTTGCCTAGATGAGACCACTTTTTCTCTTGGGCAGCCAGGATTTGATAAAGGCCAACTGTGGCCTGTGCCACTCATAAGTGACTAACCCTTTTACACACTGAACTGGTCCTGAAAACTGAGACATCTTTTAAGTGAATAACATGCAACGTAATCTTGAAGAACTAAACAGTGGTACAAGCCAGACACATAACTCTGTGTGGGTAATGAACTAAGAGACAACTAATTAATCTTGGTGAAAGGATTTTTCATGTCTTGTGTTTATTTGCCAATGTAGTCACTGTTCTGCCAGCTGAGACTGTTACCCTTTTTTTTTTAAGCATTACTTTATTTTATTTATTATCATTTTTATTTCTAATTTGACCAGGGAGAGAAATGGAAAATGAGAAAACAAGCCACCATATCCAGGACTCAAACCATGGTTGGCCATGTGGGAGTCCAGAGCCTTAACCATCAAGCCACCTGTCGGCTCCAAGACTGTTATCTTTTTGATTCCTTACTCTGTTTTATTCCAATGGACCCTAGAAGTCCCTCTTCTGACACTTTATCAGAATCAAAAAATAAGGAAGAAGAAAACATTAACTACTTGAATGAGAGTTCTGGAGAAGACTTGGGATTCCTCTAAAGAAGAGGACCTCGTGGGGACCAGTAGTTAGCGTAATGGCTATGTCGCTGGACTCCCACGTAGTCGACCTCCGTTCGCGTCCCGGACCCAGTGGCTTAAAACTCACGCTGGGTGTGTGTGCGTGCGTGCCCAAGATCCTGAGAGGAGAATGGAGGAGAAGGGATTGCAGCGTGGCCGCCCCGCCTAAGGGGTGATTTCTCGCTTTCTGTCTCTATGTCTGTCTCTGTCTGTCTGGCGAGCGCACGCGCCCTACAGTGAAAAACTTCTAAAAAAAAAAAAAAAAAAAAAAGAGGACCTCATGGGTCCCAATGTAACTCCTCTTGAGATTATTGCATGGCAAGTTAAGTACCTTTTCAAACTCTTCTACAACTTTGAAATCTTTAAATACTCACTCCTGGTTATATTATGCTAAACTCTTGGATCTAACACACAAGTCCATATATTTCAAGAAAGAGGTCTAAGATTTCCCCATTCCTTCCACTGTGTCCCCAAACTAGAACCAATACTTGAATGGGCCTCCTCTGGCTATTTTTTTTTTTTTTTTGCCAAAGGTATGTGCACTCACCAGAGACAAGAGAGAGAGAGAGAGAACCCCTCAAGAGGAGGTGGTCACAATACAATCTTGTCTCCATTTTTCCATCTCATTGGAATTTAGGAGACAAATGTACAAATGCCTGGCATGTTTTTGAAGCTGCAGGGGCCTGGATTCAAACTGTGTGGTGGGTCATACGGGATCCGACTGCTTTGACCACCAGGCTATGGGGCCACCCCAATAAATTCCTTTTTTCTATGTGTGTGTATTTTTAAGTGCCTTGCTCATAAGTGCAACTTTGCTACTCACTCTGAAAGGAAGTCTTTTTCCAGCTTGGCAGCTAAATAAGCTGACTGTTTTATACACACTGAAAGCAAAAAAGTGAGTCTTACTCTTAAGAGTACTTATTGGGACCAGCAGTTAACGTAATGGCTATGTTGCTGGACTCCCATGTAGCCGACCGTGGTTCGAGTTCTGGACCTGGTGGCTTAACCTCCCACTGGGTGCGTGTGCATGCTTGCCCAAGATCCTGAGAGGAGAATGGAGGAGAAGGGATTGCAAGTGTGGCCATCCCCCCAGGGAGTGATTTCTCACTTTCTGCCTCTCTGTCTCTCTGTCTCGCTGTCTTTCTGGCAAGCGCACGTGCCCTATAGCAAAAACCTCTCAAAAAAGAATGCTTATCACCTGAAACCATGATAAAGGATTCACCACGGTGGAATTCCCCAACAGAGTAAGAGCGCCCCAAGGGAGAGTACTTGATGTTAGTCACATAGCACCGATGCCATTAAAGTTGCTGAACTGGACCAATAGATGGCATGGCAGTTGAGGCATTGGACGCCTGCATGGTTGACAGAGGTTCGAGTCCCAGACCCAGTGGCTTGAAAATGACATTGAGTGCATGGGCATGTGTACCCAAAATCCCAAGAGGGAAATGGAGTAAAAGGGATTGCAGCATGACCATTTTCCCTGGGGAATGATTTCTTATTTTTCCTCTCTCTGTCTCTCTATGGCATAAACCTTAAACAAAATTTTGTTTTTAGAGTTGACTGAACAAACACGTTCCTAGATTTTTCTCTTACTTTTATATTCATCCTTCAGCACCCAATTTCACTATCCCCTCTGCTAGAAAG
Organism: Tupaia belangeri chinensis; assembly: GCF_000334495.1. Lineage (NCBI taxonomy): Eukaryota > Metazoa > Chordata > Mammalia > Scandentia > Tupaiidae > Tupaia > Tupaia belangeri. The sequence goes on along the minus strand of NW_006209766.1, from coordinate 674,261 downwards.
ACATTTTGAATGCCTAGAGCAAAGTGGATTCTTCTATAATAGCTCTTCTAGCTTCTTCATATTATTGTGAAAGTCGTAATTTATTTGGGCAGTTATTTGTGGAATGCTTCTCTCTTCTATGTGGCTGGGGACACCACAAGGACAGGTGTCCCCTGGCCATTAGACTTCCAGTGTCCCACACATGTTGGCACATGGATCACTAACTGAATTCCTTCTCAAATGGAAGAGTCAAAGTGAGACTCTTACATAATCAATACTTCTCCGAAGTATCTCTAGCATAGAGTAAACATTTTTTCTTTTTACATTTTATTATGAAAAATTTCAAACATTCCTAAAAGTTAAAAAAAAAGTGTAATGGATAGCCGTGTGTATATCATTCAGTGCTGACCTTTAGCGATATTCATGCCCATTTTCTGATGTAAGTATTTAAAAATCAACTTTTAGGGGTACAACGTATACCCAAATGTACTCACTTTGGCCCGGCCCTATGCACAGTTAGGCCCTGTGCGAAGAGAATGGATCCCACATGCCTGACAGCAGTTTGAATCTTGGCCCTGGTGGCTTGAAAAAAATACTGAGTGCCTGCAAAATCCTGACAAGATAGAAAAAGGAAGCAAAAGGGTTGCAACAGGACCATGCCCGATTGAGAGTTTTTCTCTCTCTGTGCATCTCTTGTGAGTGTGTGCCCTTTGGCAATAAAAAAAAAAAAAAAGTATCCATTTTGAGGGTACGGGTCAATGACTTTAGCAAATAGGTACACCCTTAACTCCCCAAAATTGCCTTGTCACAGAGTTTTGTGTGTAAAAATTCTCACATATTTGCTACCTCGTTCATATGTGACCCAAGACAAGCTAAGGGAGAGGGCTTGGGCCTTGAAGATTCAAATAGGAGATTGTAAATACCCCTGGGGCCACAGGAGAGAAAAGACTTGGACTCTTCGGGCATATCTGCTTCCCAGGAACCTAGATCCAAACCGGCCTCAATTTATCCAGTTGGATTTGTTTTTTTAAATCCATGTCCCCATGAGAGTTTCTTCCGTTGTGATCTGAACGTGAAGCAGCCAAGTTCTCATTTCCTTTACAGCGGGGTGCAACTCCTGAAGCATGCCTGCCAGTGGCCATGGTCCCTCCCACAACCTTCCTATGGCATCACAACTGTCTACCAGACGGGACCCTCTTCATCTGCCATCATCTGCCATTCACAAAGTCCGCAGTGTGGAGCCAGAGTCCACGCAGAAGGCCCACTGCACTGTAGACTTCAGACACAATCTGTAGCTTCAGGGGCAGAGGGGGCTGAGCGGGAGCCTTGACCTTGAGCCCAGCACCACCTTGGATTTGCACCACAGACCCTTGGAGACAGTTCCCAAGGAAGAATGTGGAAGATGGTAGGAGGAAAACAAAGGGCAGAAGGGCACCAGTCACTGGCCAATGAGGACTAAGCCTGGGATGTGGAGCCTCAGAGCACCTGACAATGCAGAAACACTGGTGTAGAGGGCAGGGCATGCTTCTCACATCCTCCCTGTGCGTCAAGGAGCCTCCTCCTCAAGGGAGGAGACTTGCTTGAGGACCCGGGATGGAGAGGGGTTTACGACTCCAGAAGAGACACGGCACTTGACAGAAGCAACAGGGAAGGAGGGAGGCCCTTCTTGAGAGAGCTGGTCTCCAAAGGTTCACTGAAATCTTCAAAGAACATTACAGCATACATTTGAGTAGGAAAGATATCCTAGAATGAAGCAGAAGAGGAAATGGGATGCAGGAGGGTTGACCATTATGTTTTTTGTTTTTTGGTTTTTATTTGAGAGGTGTTCGCTATAGGGCGCATGCGCTCACCAGAAAGACAGAGCGAGACAGAGAGACAGAAAGCGAGAAATCCCCCCCCAGGGGGGATGGCCATACCGCAATCTCTTCTCCTTCATTCTCCTCTCAGGATCTTGGGTATGCACGCACATATGTTCAGCATGAGTTTAAGCCACCAGGTCTGGGACTCGAACTGGGGTTGACTACATGGGAGTCCAGCGACATAGCCATTACGCCAACTGCTGGTCCCGACCATTATGCTTTTATATATTCTTAGGCATACTTATAAACTTAAGAAAGAGACATAAAGAAAAGAAAACAAGGGGCCAGCAAGTGGCATGGTAGTTAAGGCACTGGACTCCCACATGGCTGACTGCCCCATACCTGGCGGCTTGCTTCCTCACTTTCCATCTTTCTTGTCAAATTAAAAAATAAATAATAGGGACCAGCAGTTGGTGTAATGGCTATGTCGCTGGACTCCCACGTAGTCGACCGCGGTTCGCGTCCCAGACCCAGTTGCTTAAAACTCATGCCAGGCGCGTGTGCATGCGTGGCCAAGATCCTGGGAGGAGAACGGAGGAGAAGGGATTGCGGCGTGGCCATCCCTCCGGGGTGTGATTTCTTGCTTTCTGTCTCTCTGTCTCTCTCTCTCTCTCTGTCTGGCGAGCGCACGTGTCCTGTAGCAAAAACCTCTCCAAAAAAACAAAAAAACAAAATAAAACAAAAATAACAACAACAAATAAAATGAAATAAATAATCTTAAAAAGAAAAAACTAACAATAACAAAAAAAAAATTGGGGGATCAGGAGGTGGAGTGGAGGTTAAAGTAGCTAGATTTCACATGGCCGACTGAGTGGTTCAAGTCCCAGACCCAGAAGCTTGGAAATCACACAGAGCATTATGCATGAGTGCCTAAAATTCCAAGAGCAGAATGGAGGAGAAAGGATTACAATGTGGCCATCCCACCTAGGGAGTGATTTCTCAGTTTCTCTCTCCCGGGTAAGCACACAGGTCCTGCAGCAAAAACAAAAATAAGAACACAAACAAGAAAACCTCTCTCTCTGCCTGTGGCGCTGTTGTACCATCTTTCTCGGTTCTCAGTTCAGAGGTGAGAGCCTTGCCCACCACACCCTCCGCAGACCCACTCGGGACTACTTTTCTGTGTCTGCTTCCTCTGTCTCTCAGATTTCACTTTGCAAATCCTTTTACTTCACTCATCATTCCACACACCACAGCTACTTGTGTAAAACGCGAGAGATACAGAGGAAGTAAGCCCTTCGCATTCAAAAAGCTTATCATGCGGGAACCAGCAGTTAGCGTAATGGCTATGTCGCTGGACTCCCATGTAGTCGACCGCGGTTCGCGT
>NW_006209766.1:656610-671063 GCF_000334495.1 Tupaia belangeri chinensis | reverse complement strand
ATGTCTCTCTCTGTCTGGCGAGCGCATGTGCCCTATAGCAAAAACCCCTCCAAAAAAAAAAAAAAAAAGCTTATCATGTAATGAAATAATGGTCATTCTTTGTATTAATAGCACCTACTGAGAATTAACTTTACACCTTGTGAATCTTCTACTGCAGATGAGAAATCATGTGAGTCAGTAGACTTTTGGTGGGATGCTAACGGGGAATTCCAGAATGACGGCATAAACCCTGAGCTTGGGAGAGAAGAATGGAGAAGGAAGAATAAGGACAGAATCCTTAGAAACGCTCCCCGACAGTGAAGAAAGAGCTGTTAGAAAGTGGATATTGGTTGGGGACTGTAGTAGTTACATTGCTGGGCTCCTACATGGCCAACTGCAGTTTAATTCCTGGACCCGGTGGTTTGAAAATCACGCTGAGTGCGTGTGTGTGTGTGTGTGTGTGTGTGTGTGTACCCACGATTCTGGGAGGAGAATGGAGAAGGGATTGTGGTGTGGCCATCTCCCCTGGGGGTGATTTCTCACTTTTCCTCTCACCGGCTCTGTCTCTTTCTCTTGAATGAGGGCACACACCCTAAGGCTAAAACCTCTAGAAAAAAAAAAAAAAGAAGAAGAAGAAGAAGTTGGATATTGACAGGTCCTGCAGATAGCAGGAAATCTAGGAGACTGGTTTTTTGTTCTAATTCTGCCTGACTCGCTCTGCAAATCTCAGCATATCCTCCTTCCCTGTGACTGAGTTTTCGTCATCTATACAGCTAACCTACTCTAATCTGACACAGACAGGTATTGTGAAAATGAAAGGATGAACATAAAAGTATGTGCCGTACTACAGGGAAAAAAATCAATATATTTAAAAGTCCTCCTAACATTGCTGAGCTCCTCTGTCTCCGGGCAGCCTCTTTCTCTCTGTCTTCTTTCTTCCTCTCTCTTTCATTTGTTTATTTATTCCATGAGAGGAAGAGAGATCGGGGAGAGAGACAGGTACCTCCCACAGGATGCCACAATCTACCCCCGACCTTAAGCAGTCTGGATCTTGGGCAGGTGCACATCCGTGTGCCTGGGATATACAGGGAAGCCTCATGATGTGAACCCAGGACCTGCCCATGTTACCACAGTAGCACTGCAGCTGGCCCCAGCCTTCTTTCTTCTTCCTTCTTTCCTTCCTTCTTTTCTATTTTTACTTTTGCCCCTGGGCATATGTGCTCACCAGAGAGAGACACAGAGAGACAGAGATAGTGAGAAGGGAAGTAAGAAATCACCCCCTGGGAAGATGGCCATGCCACATTCTCTTGGGATCTTAAGCAGGCATTCATATGCACCCGGTACAATTTATCAAACTGCCAGGTTCGGGACTCAGACTGTGGTCAGCCATACGGAAGCCTTAACCACTATGCCACCTGCTGGCCCCCCATCTTCTTTCTTGAAGACGAAGTCACCAATCCCACCCCTAGTCAGGGTCTCTCCTAGTTGCATAGCAGTTGTGGGTGGTGCTTTCTTGAGCAAACACTCTGACCAGGGAATAAACACACTCCCTGCTCTCGAGCAGCCCCCAGTGGAAGTCAGAGGACAGGACAGGCTAATGCCTTTAGGATACTGCCATGAGCACCGTCACCCAGTATGGAGCAGAGGAGCTAGAATTTCTGTCAGAGCAGTTGGTATTTGACTTGAGTTTTTGAAGCACTTAGATTATGAGGTAACACTTTCTCCATGTTTCCTATTTTCAGATTTGCTCTGACTTCATTATGACCTGGAGATCCCTGAAGTCTTCCATTCCAAGAGATCCCTGAGGGTGGGGACTTTCTGTCCTTCTCCTGGGCCCACACACAGCAGTGTAGACCTGTTCTACTGCACAGTTCCATTCAGACCCAGAGTTCTGATCATGTGCAGTGAGCTAGACTTGCAGCCTTCTCCACCTTGGCTGCACGTTCAAATCTGCAGGGGAGCTTTAACAGTCTGAGTATCTAGCCACAGCCCAGACCAATAAAATCAGAATCTCTGGAGGGCAATGCCCTTCTTTCAGGATTTTTAATTTTATTTTACTTTTCTTTTTTTTTTTTTAAGAAAGACTTTTGCTATAGGTATGTGCACTTACTAGAGAGACAAAAAGAGACAGAAAGACAAAAGCAAGATATCACCACCCCTCTCCCCCAGGGGGAATGGCCACACCTCAATCCCTTCTCCTCCATTCTCCTCTCAGGAGTTTGGGCACACACGCACATGCACCCAACGTGAGTTTTAAGCCTCCAGGTCCAGGCCTCGAACCGCAGTTGGACATGTGGGAGTCCAGCTACATAACCATTATGGTTGAGGACTGCTGGACTAAAAGGCTCCGCAAACATATGCACAAATTGCCTGGGGGTCTTGACAAAATGCAGATTTGCCCTCGGCAGGGTTGGATGTAGGGCTGGAGGATCTGCTTTTTTAACACTTCTCAGGTGGTGCTAACGCCGCCAGTACCTGAAGCACTCTTTGGCAGGAAGGAACTAGACCTCAGGCTCCCCTGAGATGGGGATTGTGGTTCTTGTGCCCTCTGGTGGTTTAAAGCCTTCCTAGCAGCACCCCGTGGAGAAATCATATTGGCGGTCCTTCCGACAGATGTAAGTTTTGGATCCTCGACAGCTGTCTCCCCAGAGCCCCATTGACAGACACCTTGACTTCAGCCGAGCTCAGCCAAGGCTGTGTGGACTCCTGACCTACAAAACCATGAGGAAATAAATGGTGCTGTTTTCAGCTGCTAAATTTGTGGCTCACCCTCTCTCTTTTATCCAGCAATAGAAGAGAACAGGTTTACAATAATAGGCCAGTTGAGATTCCCAAACCCACAGGCTTGGCTCAACAACCCTGCGCAATATCTGTTCTGTAGTGCAGGTGGACAGATACAGTCCCAACGTCTCGCTCCACTGGGAGAAAAGACAGAAAGGAAGGTACTTTTATATAAAATTTACATTTATCACTAAACATCTTTTAAGTATACAACATGGATTTCCCCAGCACGAATGGTCAAAACAAAGACATTATCCTATATATTATCATCAGCAATAAGTTTTCATTTTTGTGTCAAACACTGTTTTTTTTTTCTCTATTTTCCTCCCTCCCTCCCCCTGTACCCACCCTGAATACCCCTATCCTTACTCTCTCTAGTATCTACAGCTGTTCTCTCTGCTATTGTACCTCCCAACCTTTCAGTGTGTGCTATTGAGTGGGGGCATACAGTCTTCATAGCCTGGCTTGCTTCACTTAGCATCAAGTCTTCCATATTCGCCCACTTTGTATCAAACGTCACAGTGCCAATGTTTTTCATGGCCGAGTAGTATTCCATGTGCCACATTTGGTCAATCTCCTTCATCTATGTTTGGACCTTTGGGTTGATTCCATGTCCTAACAATTGTAAATAATGCTGCAATAAACACGTGCCAGTGTTTTTCCCCTATGGGTTTTCCTATCCTTTGGGTTAATGCCTAAGAGCTGAATTACTGGGTCATATGGTAGTTCCATTTGTAGGTTTCTGAGGAGTCTCCATATTGTCCTCCACAGTGGATGTACTAATTTACATTAATACCAACAGTGTAGATTAGTTCCCTTTCCACCACAATCTTGACAGCACTTACTATTCTTTATTTTTAAAATTTTTGTCATTCTGACTGGGGTTAAGTGGTCTCTTACTGTGGTTTTGATTTGAATTTTTGTTATGATAAGAAATGTTGGACATGTTTTCATATGTTTTTTGGTCATTTGTATGAGTAAATAATAAATTTACTCATTCATTATTATTTTAATTTTTACCAGGGAGAGAGACACACACACATACAGAGAGAGAGAGAGAGAGAGAGAGAGAGAGAGAGAGAGAGAAAGTAAGAAAGCAAGCCACCAGGTCTAGGACTCAAACCAAGGTTGGCCACGTGGGAGTGTCCAGTGCCTTAACCACCAAGCCACCTACTGGTTCCTATTATTATTTTTTAATCAAGAGTATATTTTCTGCCTTATTTCTTCATGGCTGCATACTTATTTTTACCTTCTGATGGCTGTTGTCACTGATACCTGTGAAAGCTCAGGGATGGAATAGGGTGGGGAGGTTGCTCTTGTGGCAAATTGTATTTTCCATGAATGCATCACTATATCCCATCCCATGTCTTACGACAGGACATTGACAGTCCTCCATCAAGACATGGGGTAAAGGTTCCTTCTTCCATTTTTTGACACTGTGGTGGGAGTGATACCAGGTGATTTCAAGGCTAAGTCATAAAAAGGAAACCATGTCTGCCCGGCTCCCTCTCAGAATGCTCATCCTCAGAACCCAGAACACCATGCTGTGAGGAAGCCCAAGCAGCTACATGGCAAGGCCACCTGTGGGTCTCTTAGCCACAGCTTCAGTTGAGAGCCAGCATCAATTGCCAGTCTGAGGAGTGAGAGCACCTTCAAAAGATTGTTAGCTTGTCTCCATTCCATCCCAGCTGAAGCCAGGTGAAGCAGACATGCACTTCCTCCCTCAGCTCTGTCTAGCTTGTAGGTTTGTGAGCAGAATAAAGGTTGCTTTAGATCGTTGAACTTTGGAGTGACCTGTTACGAAGGGCCAGATAACTGGAACACTCAGATTCTGAACACAAGGCACTGAACTTGATCAAGTATGGATAAAGAAGTGAGGAGCTCCTGGTTTTGATAAATTACAGGTAAATTAATTACAACAATTAATTTGATTAAATATTATGTTTAAAAGGCAATCTCGGGGCTGGCAGGGGATATGATGGTTGAGGGCATTGGACTCCCACATGGCTGACTATGGTTCGAGTCCTGGACCTGGAGGCTTGCTTTCTCATTTTCTCTCTCTCATCAAATTAAAAAATAAATAAATAAAGTTAAATAGAATAATTCTTATTTATTTATTTATTTTATTAAAGGCGGTCTCATTAGAAAATAATTCCATTGTTGGGGCTGGCAGGTGACATGGTGGTTAAACTGATTCCCACATGGCCAACTGTGATTCGAGTCCTGGATTTGGCAGCTTGCTCTCTCTCTCTCACTCTGTTCCTCTCTGATCAAATTTACAAATAACTAAATAAAATTAAATAAAATAATCCTTCAAAAATACGAAAGTAATTCCATTGCTTATAAACTATCAAGAATCATCCCTAGAAAGTTTTATGAAGATTAGCACTTTAAAACTTTTCTTCTTTGCCATTTAACTCACCTAAAATGTTGCCTCCTCCAATCATTCTCAGCAACAGTGTAAGTCTGGCTCTGGCACAGGGGTCATGTGCTGCTCAACAGAAGCTGGGTCCCACATAGTTGGTTCGAATCCCCAGCCTGGCCAGCCTGAATTATTCCGGGCACCCACATGAGTGCCCAGGATCTGACATACTCGAGAACTAGAGGAAGGGGACGGTGATGTGACCACTTTGGAGGGTACTCATCTCTCCCTCTCTCTCTCCCTCTCTCTCTCTCTCTCTCACACACACACACACACACATCCTCTGTCATGAATAAAGAAAAAAAAAGGAAGAAAAAGACAGGAAGGAGTGGTCTAGATCCAGGGGGAAGAATAGTTTTTTACCAGGTATGTCCCCACCTGCAGTAGGTAGACTTCTAAGAGGGTTTCTGACTATACCTACCTCTTATTAGTGGCATCCTTGGGAATTTCCTTCCCTTGACTTCATGACTTGTTTCTAACCAAAAGAAAAAGCCTGACCAGATTATGACATGACCGTGACACTCCTCTATCAAGACATGGGGTTGATGTCCCCATGGGGTGTGATGTCAATTCCACAATTAGGGAATACAAGATTCTGACTTCTGTCTTGCTGGCTGGGCTTCTTTCTTTCTTTTTCTTTTTTCGTTTTTCTTTTTCTTTCTTTCTTTCTTTCTTTTTTTTTTTTTTTTGAGAGGTTTTTGCTATAGGGCATGTACGCTCACCAGAAAGACAGAGAGAGAGAGAAAGAAAGTGAGAAATCACCCCCCAGGGGGATGGCCACGCCGCAATCCCTTCTCCTCCATTCTCCTCTCTCGTGATCTCGTGCATGCATGCACACACAACCGGCATGAGTTTAAACCTCCGGGTCTGGGACTCGAACTGCGGTCAACTACATGGGAGTCCAGTGACATAGCCATTACGCTAACTGCTGGTCCCTGGCTGGGCTACTTTCTCAATTGCCTTCTTGGCTTGCACATTTTGATGAAGCAAGCTGCTGTGCGGGCAAGGCCCACATGGCAGGACTGAAGGTGATTTCTGGTCAACAGCTGGCGAAGAACTGAAGCCCTCCGTCTGACGGTTTGTGAGAAACTGAATGAACTAGGAAGTGGTTCCTTTCAGCTGAGTCATGGAATAAGACATTAGTCCTGATGGCACCTTGATTATAACCCAAAGCAGAGGACCCAGTAAAGCCATGCCTGGACCCCTGAACCACAGAAACCAAGAGGAAATACTGTGTTAAGCAGCGATAGATAACTAGCACAGCACCTGCCTCAGAAACCAAGAGGAAATACTGTGTTAAGCAGCAATAGATAACTAACACAGCACCTGTCTTCCGGCTGCCTGGCAGTCATTATTTTCCCAGAATGCCCAGTCATGCTTCAGCTAACATGCACCCACACTCCACACACGCACGCCAGGTATGCCGGCCTGACTCTACACAAAGGACATCTTTCATTACACCCTGGTTCACTGGCTTCTTTCCTGGATGTCTGAAGCCGTGGTTGCTGAACCTTTGTTGGAATACTTGGGTTCATTTCCTTACCCCATAACTCCTTTTTTTAAAAAAATTATTTAACTATTTATTTGTTTTACTTGTTTTAATTTGACCAGAGAAGGACAGAGCAAGAGAGAAGGCAAGCCGCCAGGTCTGGGACTCAAACCATGTTCAGTGGGAGTCCAGCGCCATTAACCACCACGCCACTTGCTGGCCCCACCCATATAACTCTTCTTCCCTGGAATCTATGTCAGATTTTGTCCAAATCAGGTAAAGCTTCAGGCACACTCTCCACGCATACATGTTACAAATTCATTTACTCTCCCTGCAGGCCAGGTTGAGCTCAGGCTCTGCAAAACAGGTGGCTTTCTCGGGATGCACTGGCTCTTCCTGCCACTTGACTTACCTCTAAGTCATGAACTTTCTGTCATCTGAGCCCCTGCCTCAATATCTTTGAAAGTTCTGGACTCTCATCCCTTGGTCAGAAACTATTTAAGTTACTCAACTTTGAAGATCTAAGAACAGAGGTGGGTTTCTGGGCTGTTTTGTTGGGCTGAGAATATTCTGGGGACATTGGGGCCACCTGAGATTTCTGCCTCTCTACCTGCCTTCTCTCTCTGCTGCCTGGCCAACCAACTTATATCCTGTGAGAATACAAGTTGTTTTCTCCACTAACATTGCCTTCAAACCATTTATTTTCCCTTTTGTCTTCATACATTACTCTTTTGCGGGGAGGGGCATAGGGTGTGTGCCCTCACCAGAGAAACAAAGAGAGATAGACCAAAAGAGGGAGAAAGTGGGAATCAACCGCCAGGGAAAATACGTGCTCCATTCTACTCTCAGGATTTTGGGCAGACACACACATGCACCTGGTGTGTGCTTTTCAAGCTGCCAGGTCCAGGACTCAAACAGCAGAGGTGACCATGTGGGATCCAGCACCTTAGCCACCATGCCACCTACTGGCTCTGCACATTACATTTTTAATTTACATTCTGTACACTTGAACTGAGCACCGAAACCCAAGAAAAACAGAATGGCTTTGGTTCAAAAATACCAGAGGAAAATTTTCCAGGACATTGACTTCATATTTGCAAACATTTTTAGGGCCAAGCATGGATGAGGATATTTTCTACAGTCTGGTGCCAGGCCTACCTTAGTTATCATCCCATATTATGCAAAGGCACTCAGCAAGGCTAGAGATAGCTTAAATGACAACGTTACAGAAAATACCTTAGCTGACAACCGTACAGTCGAGACAGGTGTAATCCCAGCCATCATGGTCTTCTCAGCCAGGGGTCCTCCCTTAACTGTCAGAAATGTTCTTGTCCTCTGATGAATGTCAACGTGCATTGCCCTGTGAAGAAACACTCTGAGTTTTCCTTTGAGAAATAAGGAAAGTATCTCCTCTCCCGAGAAGAGGTACTCATCTCCCATTAGGGGTTCCCTAAGAGGCAATAAAGAACCACAGTAACAGGGAATAATAGTTTTAGCAGATAATCTGTTTGCAAACCCGAGTGCTATATATTTTTTTTTTTTAAGAAGAGATGGGTTTATAGATCACAGTATGGGGCAGATGGGAAGGTGTCAGGGCCTGTAGTGATGAGCTTCCCAGGGACAGATCAACTGACAAACAGCAGTGCAGGGCCCAGAGAGACTAGCAGACAGATGGAAATGAAAACAAATAAGAGGCCCAGCCAGTCTCAGCAGTGGTGCCCAGGCATCAGATCCAGCTCTTCCCTGGGTAGGTAGCGGATAAGCAGGGATAGCAGGGGGTTCCCAGCCCTCACTCCCTGCTGTCCTTCCCCGAGTGCTAATTTTAATTTTTGTACATGTAACAAATACTTATTGAGTATCTACTAGGTTTCAGGGCCTATCAGATTGTTTTTGCATAGAAAAATACGTCATGATTTTCCCAATGACCTAGTATCTTAGGAAGTGATGCTACAGAGGAGAACAAGACATTATATCCATCAACTCAGATCAGGATTCATTCCAAATGGTGCAAACACCTAACCATAAAGCATGGAAATCATAAAATACTTTAAGTAAGTAGGGAAGAGTATTTTTCTTAAATTAACCTCAGGTTTAGGCCGGCTTTTCAATGTACAGTACCATAAACATTTTATTTTTAAATTTTTTAAAGAATTATTTTATTCAGCTCTATTTATCTATTTATTTTTAATTTGACCAGAGAGGGAGAGAGAGAGAGAGAAATTGAGAAAGCAAACCTCCAGATCTGGGACTTGAACTGTGGTCAGCCATGTGGGCATCTAGTGCCCCCAGCCACCATGCCACCTGCTGGCTCCAGGTACCATAAACATTTTAAAAGTTTATATTGAAAAGTCATGAACAAAATAAAACACAAATGACATATAAAGAAAAATACTTGCTATTTGTATCATAAAGGGTTAATTTCCCCCATACATACAAAAAAACAAAAATCAGTAAGTAAAAACAACACTGTTAAAAAATGGGCAAAGAATATGAAAAGACTACTTATAGAGAAGGAAAATCTAATGCTTCTCTTTAAAAATAATTATTTAACTTTATCTATTATTATTATTATTATTATTATTTGAATTTGACCAAAGAGAGAGAGTGAGAAAGCAAGTCCCCAGGTCTGGGACTTGAATCGCAGTTGGAATGTGGGAGTCCAATACCCCTAACCACCATACCACCTGCCGGCCCTCTAATGTCTCTTAAACACAAGAACAACCTCTCAACTTCACTCATCTTAAGAGAAATGAAAGTTTAAGCTATAATTAAGTATAATGCTTCATGAGTCAGGTTGGCCGTGATAAAAATGTTTGATAACATTGTGCTAGTAATAAACATGCATCATCATATGTTGATGATAGAAATGTAAATTGCCATTACTTCTGTGATGGTTTGAGTGTTAGTTCCCTCCAAAACTTATGCAGAAATTTGCCATTGTGGCTGTGTTGGAAAGAAGGACCTTGGGAGGTGACTGGTCATGAGGGCTCTGCTTTCGAGGATGGGATTAATGCTGTTATGAAAGGGTGAGTTTGGCTTTCTTGTGATGGTGCAGCAAGAGAACCCTTGCCATATACCAGTGCCTTGACCTTGGACTTCTCAGCCTCCAGAACTGTAAGAAAATAAATTTCTGTTGATTGCAAGTTACCGATCTCAGATATTCTGCTAGAGTAGCAGAAAATGGACTAAGGGACTTCTAAGTTACTTGGGGATATTTATTAAAATATTATTAAAATGCTAGGATACGAAAGAAAATGAACACCCCATGGAACTCAAAGTAGGAGAGGAATGGAAGACAAATTCTGCATTTATCTGGAGGGGGATAACTTCTCACTTTCTCTTTCTCTGGCAAGCTCATGTACCCAATAGCCAAAAAAAAAAAGAAAAAAAAAGAAAGAAAAGAAAAGAAAGAAAATCAGGAGGAATGAATAAATTCCTTCAATGAGATAGACAAGACAAGAGGCACCATGACCACACCCTTGAGAACTCTAAATTTAGAATTTCAGTAGAGGAAGAAGAGTGGACCAGCAGGTGAGGTGGGGGTTAAGGCTCTGGATCCCACATGGCCAACTGTGTGATTCAAGACCTGGACCCAGAATTTTGAAAATCATTCTGGAGACTTGTGTGCTCAAAATCTCCAGAGGAGAATGGAGGAGAAGGGATTGCAGTGTGGCCATTCCCCATGGAGGTGGTAATTTATCAGTATCCCTCACTCTCTCTGGCAAATACCTGTGCCCTACAGCAAAAATAAACAAACAAACAAAAAACAAAACTGAAAAAAAAATGGAAAAAAATGCTTCCTAGAAGAGGTGCAAGAATACTGGACCATAGAGATTTGATCCTGGGTATCAGGACAGGAAAAATGAAACTTGAACCAGGTTCTTGAGACGGAGCCATACTGGAGTAAGGACAGGAACAAGCATGGCAGGTTGGGAGCTGGCAGTCCAGTACACTGTAGGTTCAGGCCATTCTAACTAATGTTCGTGTGCCAACATGCCAATGCATGTGATTCTCTACATGCATTATTCTCCACAACTTCTGGTTCACTGAAGCTAGGACACCACATCCTCACCAACTGCAGATGCAAGACCAGATTAACTTTTAGCTGTTGACTCCTTCTACGATTGTATTTAGCACTATGGCCTCTTTATTTACTATATAATCTATTTATTTATTAATTCAAAAAAATTTTGTTGTACACATATTGAGGTTAAGCATTGAGCCAAGACATGGGGTTATAGCAATGGGTAAATGATGTTCCTTGTACTAAACGAACCGATATAATGAAACATTTCTTATTGTAGGTAACAGTAATTGGGTATATATTATGAATAAAGCCTTTTATATTTAAGTTAATATTTTTACAAACTCTAGAAATGATCTTTTGCATTCTTGTCATCCTTATTTTACAGTTTAGGAGCCTGAAACACAGAGAAATTAGATCACCCGGCCAATATCATAGCCTTTATGAGGATTCAAAGCAAACCCGTGAGACTCAATAATTCTTATTCCCTTTTTTAAAAATTGGCCAGTGTGTGTGTCCCTGCTAGAGGGACAGAAAGAGAGAGAGAAGGAGAAAGCACCCCCCCCCAATGGGTATGGTCATACCTTATTCCTTCTTTTACATTTCTCCATCCTTTGGGGGTTTGAGGTACACACACACACACACACACACACACACACACACACATACACACACGCCTGATGTGTTTTTCAAATTTCCAGGTCCAGGATTCAAACTGTTTGGTTGACCATGTGGGATCCAACTCCCTTAACCACCAGGCCATAGGACAGTTCAACAGCCTTTATCGATACTTCAATGTTTTTCAACACTGGACCCTGATTTGGCTTTAACTCAATCTGGATAATCTGTGTACCCCAGATTTGGACTCAGGTCTGAAGAGAGGTCATCTTACACCTCTATACCACGCAGGGAACCAAATCAGGGCAGCTGGATAAACTTGTTCCCTAATATTTTTCTTTTATCAATTTTTATTTGGCCTGCTGTCTAGCCCACGTTTCTTCAGTAGGACACCTTTCCCTCCAGATCTACTAACATGGATTGACTACATTTAAGAAGTCTGCTGCTTCTAGCAATAAATTCAAGCAACATTTTTTAATTTGGTGTATCCTTGGGCATCAGCTTTTTAATTTGAGTCACACAGGAAATGACAATCAATAGTATTTCTGTAATTATCTAGACAATGCTCTTAGCAATCCTGGTGGTAGGTATTATTATCTGTATCTGAAAAATGAGGAACCTGGGAACCAGCAGTTAGTGTAATGGCTATGTCGCTGGACTCCCACGTAGTAGACCACGGTTCGCATCCCGGACGCAGTGGCTTAAAACCCACTCTAGGCACGTGTGCATGCGTGCCCAAGATCCCTAGAGGAGAATGGAGGAGAAGGGATTGCGGCGTGGCCATCCCCTCTGGGGGGTGATTTCTCGCTTTCTGTCTCTATGTCTCTCTCCGTCTGTCTGGTGAGCGCACGCGCCCAATAGTGGAAAAACCTCTCAAAAAAAAAAAAAGTGAGGAACCTAAGCTTGGAGGGAAAAGTAATGTGTCAAGTGAATGATGAATCCAGACTTAGAACCTAAATCTGCACACTTTCTTGTAACAAAACTTTTCAGTTCCTCCCACAGTTGTAGATGGTCTAATTCATTTTGTTTTTTAGAGAGATTTTTGCTATAGGGCACATGTGATCACTGGGGAGACAGAGAGACAGAAAGTGAGAAATCACCTCCCAGGAGGGATGGTCACACTGCCATCTCTTCTCTCGCATTCTCCTCTTGCGATTTTGGGCACCCATGCACACGTTCTTGGTGTGATCTTCAAGCTGCTGTGTAGGGGACCCATAAAGTGGCCAGCCATGTGGGAATCCAGTGCCTGTTAATAACCACCATTGCCAGCTGCTGGCCCCATCATGAACTTATCTTCAGTGTTGAAGGAGACGTTGGTCGTCTATGACTTGCAGAAGAAATACATTGGGTTGTTAGAAAAGTCATGACACCTTTTTGCATAGGAAACATAGAAAAATACATCATGATTTTTCCCACAGTTACTAAAAGTATCACCTATAATCAAGATGCCTGTCATAAGGTGCCTGTAAGATAAGATTCTGGAGAACCAAGTGGCTGCTTTCATAGAACATTTAAGTGAAAATAAGTATGTAAAATTGGTTGTTTGCTCCCAAGGGCACTGAAGTATTTGCAAAAGGAAAATGAGCTCAGGGCTTTACATTTTCAGCACAAGCTTAGGTAAGGAATAGAAAGCCTCTATGAAAGAGAGCTTTTCTTTTCTTTTTTTTTTTTTGGGGGGGAGAGGTTTTTGCTATAGGGCATGCGCTCGCTAGGCAGAGAGAGACAGAGAGACAGAAAGCAAGAAATCACCCCCCCCCCAGGGGGGATGGCCACGCCACAATCCCTCCTCCATTCTCTCGGGATCCTGTGCATGCACGCACACGCACCCGGCGTGAGTTTCAAGCCACCGGGTCCGGAACACGAACCGTGGTCTACTACATGGGAGTCCAGCAACATAGCCATTACGCTAACTGCTGGTCCCTGAAAGAGAGCTTTTCTGAAAGAAATCATCTCCAGTAGCTGCTGGGTTGAGAACTTCTGAGAAGCAAACCCAAAGTTGAATTCTGTCATCACCTGAATTACAATACAAATGGAATCTCCATCCTTGTATGGTCTCATGTTAAAGGAAAGACAACTCCGAGACCAAAGTATTTGGGGATTATAGGAAAACAAGCCGACACAGGAGTATTTGGGTACTTCGTTGAAGCTATATGGAGAGGGAAGAGAGCAGATAGGAAATTTTGGAGAATAGCTTAGTAGCCCCACTTAATCATCAAATACTACAACACAGAAGAGCGGCCCTGGTCAGCCACTGGGTGCCTTGACTGAGTTTTTAGAGAAGACACTGAGAAAGCATGCGATAGTGGTATACAATCTGAGGGGATTTTCTCACACACACACACACCCCCAACCCTGTGAACCTGTCATACATATAAAGCCAGAATTGAGGCCGCCATCATTTGAGGCTGTTCTGGTTAAGAACCTGGGTAACAGAGAGGTCAATATTTTGAAAGGAACAGCATCAGAAAGAATTCAAGCATAAAATAACTTGGTTACTTGTTACTAGGTTGCTTTATGGACATCTCCTTACTAAAGCTCACAGCAAGGCTGTTTGCCTTCAAGCATTTGGAGGTCAACATACGCTATTAAGCAGCTAAACCAGGAATCAAATCTGTGCCTGACTCTACAGACACAGATATTAAAGATTATCATGCTCCATCGCCCGATAGCATTAAAACAGATTTATTAGAAAATGTACAAAAATACATGAATACATTAAAAACAGAGATTGACGGGGCCATGCAGGCAACACAAGCTGGTAAGGATGCTGCCTCCCATTCTAAGGCAGGGCCTGGACTGGGAAGAAACTGAGGCAGGGCCCAGTTTACGAGCTCTCCCTTGGGTCCTTGAACTGGTCGGTATTTAATTTCTCTGCCATGAGTTTTACTGTTATTACGGTACCCTGGAAGGGTAAAACATCACCCCCAACCATTGCAATAAAGCCAATTAATGATCTTGTAGGAATGTGGTTCCCTAAGACTGACACGAGGACCAGGAAGTTTAAGACTCCCCCACCTGTCTGTTTTTAAGCCCAAATTAACATATAGATTAAGTTAGTATAAACCAAATTAGCATTAGAAACATATGTAGACTAAGTTAGTTTAAGGTTAGTTTTACTTACATACCCCTTGTTAAAGCTA
>NW_006209766.1:595079-655978 GCF_000334495.1 Tupaia belangeri chinensis | reverse complement strand
TGTGGCCGGCTGAGAACATGCTAAGGAGCAATGAGGTCTCAGTCTAATTTCTGTTCCTGATCACCCGTGTCGCCTTCCTGTGTACGAGCCACCCTCCACTGCCGAGGCCGGACCCCGGCAAGAGATGACATGGACCTTAGTCTGATCACTATAGATTGCAGAGATAGGCCAAAAAAGACCAAGGATAGCTGAAGAGAAAGATAACTCCTCAAAACTTTTAAAAGCAACCAAAGTGGGGAGGCAGCCTGTGGCCTGGTGATTAAGGTGCCTGGATCTCATATGGCCAATTGTACCACTCAAATATTGGCTTGAAAAACCTGCTACACACGTGTGCATACGTGCCAAATCCTGACAGGACGGAGAAATGGAGAAGGAATTGTAGTGCCATCATCTCTCTTTTTTGGGGGGTGCTTTCTCCCTCTCCTTCTTTCTCTGTCTCTCTCTCTCTCTGGCATGTGCACAAGCTCTCTGACCAAAAAATATATTTTTTTAATTTACAGAAATAAAATAAAAGTTACCTATTTTAAAATACTAGTGTAAATCTATAGAACAGAAGTCTAAGGCAAAGCAAGTAATGCAAAAGGTTTTACTTGAGGCAGAGTTAGGACCATTGCCCAGACACTACAAAATTCAAGTTGCCCCAAGTAATATGTTCCAAGGTGCTACAGATTTCAGAATGATTCGAAAGCCAAAAGTCATGAATAGGAGTGAGAGCAGTAAGCAATCTTTTTTTTTTTTTGGAGCGGGGGGAGGTTTTTGCTATAAGGCCAGTGCGCTCACCAGAAAGACAGAGAGAGAGAGAGACAGAAAGTGAAAAATCACCCCCCAGGGGGGATGGCCACACTGCAATCCCTTCTCCTCTTGGGATCTTAGGCACACACACTCATGTGCCTGGGTTTTAAGCCACCAGGTCTGGGACTCGAACCGCAGTCAACTCCATGAGAGTCCAGTGACATAGCCATTATGCCAACTGCTGGTCCAGAGCAGTAAGGAGTCTTATACCACTGTGATGGGTTAAATTCTATAGTAAGGTGAGCAGGATGATCTCATGGCCACCTGAAATCACTTTGCTTAATCTTAAAGTATGGAGACAGCGAGTCTGGAAGATAAAGGAATATGATATTTGAGGAACAAGGATGTTCATAAAGCAAAAATTCCAATGAGACTAGGTAATGTCGTCCACTCATTTTTAGGTACACATTCCTAAGAAAGCCACAGTTTATTTCCTTATAACACTGACTCAGGTAGCCAGGAATCTCCTGTTTTCGGAAATAAACTGGTCTATCTGTAGACTTAACAACTTCCTTAAAGTTTTGGTTTGGAGATGTGACATTTTAGCATGAGTGACTCCATCTGGTCTGGTCTGTTGGGGCCTAGAACAGGAGCTTAGTCCAAAACAAAAGCCATCTATAATTTTATTTAACACTTTTTTTTTTAAAAGTCAAACATTAAAAAAAAAGGTTGAACTATGCTAGTAATGAAAGTAAATAAGACTTCTCAAGAATTAGAAGAGCCAACCTCATGGCCTAGTTGGTTATAAGGTAGCCAGTCATGGCCGACCATGGGATGTGCGTCCTGGACCTGGTGGCTTGAGAAATACTCTGGGCATGGATGAGTGCATGCCCCAAATCCCTACAAGTTGGAGAAATAGAAAAGAAGGAATTGTGGTGTGACCACACCCTATGGAACAGGTGCTTTTTCCTTCTCTTTCTGTGTCTCTGGCAAGCACACAGATCCTCTGGCAATTTAAAACATTATTATTATTATAAGAAGTTATAAACCAGCAGAAAAAGAACAACAACAAAAAAAGAACTTTCCAATTTGACCTGACCAACCTTCAGTCTTCTCTCCCCCGACATTCCTTTGAACTCTCGCCCACCCTTGAGTTTAAGCCAACTCAGGAGAATGCAGACTACAGTGGCCAGACAGTGGCACAGGGGTAAGATGTCACACGTTCTGAGCCTGAACCATATGGGAATGTCCTGGATTTGTGTCTGGACATCTCCATAAGTACACTGGACACATGCATGCCTCGAATCTGGGACATTTTCCCAAGGAGTCCTGGTTCCTTTTATTGGACAATGATATTAGAAGCCAAGATTTGATTGCTAGATATGCTCATTGCTACTAAGGTGGCCTTTTTAGGCTCTCTCAGCTAACAGAGCAAAGGTGTATATATATATATATAATTTCCATACATAACCACCTATATCTATATTAAGTTAAACATAAACTCTTACCAATGTCTCCAACTCTAATCCATTACCAGATGGATCATTCTAGCATCCTCCCTTTGCTTATTTGTAAATTCCTTCTCCAACAGTAAGAAACCAGGCTTCCATACTATCTGCAACCGATTTATTTCATCATTTAATTCCAGTCTATATGTTTAGGGTATTAGAATTGCTAACCTGTTTTCCTGTGGGAAATAACTTTGTCAGCTAGAATATATAGTTTATGTACAGTTGTTTTTGTCTCTTGTCTTACAGATTCCATTCATTTTTTTTAATTTTTAAAATTTAAAAATTTTTAAAAGAACTATTTATTTAATTTTTATTTATTCATTCATTTATTTTAATTTGACCAGAGCAAGAGAGACACAGAGAGAGAGAGAATGAGAAAGCAAGTCACCAGATCAGGGACTCGAACCATGGTTGGCCATGTGGGAGTATCCAGCACTTTAACCACCATGCCACCTGCTGGTCCCTCCATTCATTTTAAAATTGATTTAGGTTATGGGACCAGCAGTTAGCATAATGGCTATGTCGCTGGACTCCCATGTAGTCGACCGCGGTTCAGGTCCCAGACCCGGTGGCTTAAACTCACACTGGGCGCGTGTGCATGTGTGTCCAAGATCCCAAGGGGGAACAGAGGAGAAGGGATTGTGGCGTGGCCATCTCCCCTGGGGGGTGGTTTCTCGCTTTCTGTCTCTCTATCTCTCTCTGTCTGTCTGGCGAGCCCACGCACCCTATAGCCAAAAAAAAAAAAAAAAATCTCAAAAAGAAAAAGACTGATTTAGGTTAGTACTTCCCCTCCCCCATCAGTGAGCTTGTTTCATACATATGTAATAAAGTTAGATTATCTTGTCATAGTCCGTTTTCTTTCCTGAGATTTCCTGACCGCTCAAATGATTTTTCAGTTTGCATACATTAAGACTCACTCTGTGCTATGTAAGTTCTGCTAATGTGTAGTCTCATGTATCCACCATCACACTGGCCTATAGAAACGTTTCCCCACCTTAACAAAGTCCCTGTGTGTCACCTCAAATGAACTTCAAGTTCACTTCAGCAGTTTTCTGTGGGTTAAATTATAGCTGAGTGAGGAAGAACTTTCTTAATTTAATCTTATGAAAGATTGTGCAATGTGTTGCTATAAAATAAAGTGACTGGAATTTTAACAGCCAGACTAGGATCAAAATATTTATGCACTTGTAGATTTCCATCATGGACTTATTCTGGTGGTGCTGTTGTCAGCCTGCATATTTTAGAAGTATGCCTTTCGGATTTTTTCTTTTTTTGAGAGGTTTTTCACTATAGGGTGCGTGCGCTCGCCAGACAGACAGAGAGAGGCAGAGAGACAGAAAGCGAGAAATCACCCCCCAGGGGGGATGGTCATGCCGCAATCCCTTCTCCTCCATTCTCCTCTCGGGATCTTGGGCATGCACACACACGCGCCCAGCGTGAGTTTTAAGCCACCGGGTCCGAGACACAAACCGCGGTCGACTACGTGGGAGTCCAGCAACATAGCCATTACACTAACTGCTGGTTCCCTCTTTCGGATTATTTTTGAGAATATGTATCAACCTACATGAGATGAACAATGTTATCTCAAGATAAAAATACACAGTACAGAAATATATAAAAACAATCATCTCCCCACTTTAAGCCCTCTTTAGAATATATTCAAGAAAACATCTATAGTTTTGGCATTGCCATCGTGGTCAGAAATGATTCTGTGTTTTATTTTTTTTGTTTTGTTGTTGATGATGTTTGTTTTAACTATGTGTCATTATGATGTAATCTCTCAATGAGTCAATAGAGTCACAATACTAAATGATAGCATACATTGTCTTCTGGGTTTTGTTTTGTGTTTAAGTTTTGGCTATAGTGTGCGCACACCTGTAGGGGAAGAAGCAGAGAGAGAAAATGAGAAAGCACTCCCCCAGGGGGAATGGCCATGCCATAATCCCTTCTCCTCCATTCTCCTCTCTGGATTTTTGGCACCTATGTACATGTGCCTGGCGTGATTCTCAAGCTGCTGGGGACAGGACTTGAATCTCACAGGCCACATGGACTCCAGCATGTTACCCTCCTCGCCACCTGCTGGCCCAACACATAGTTTTCTATTTGGGAAAGCAGAATTGTCTTTTGAGGACCTTGGCTTCCACTGTCCTCATTCACTGTCAGTGCAGTAGTTGTGGCTGTACCTGTCACTGAGTACTGGATCTGGGAGAGTTAGAAAACCCTTCTCAAGTACCAGGTTCTCATCTGAGGGTCTTTATTTCTACACACGAGAGCTCTCTGGTATAACTTGGCCCATACAAGGAGTCTTCAAAAGCTTCCTGGAAAATGCCTATTATGAAAAAACTATGCATGGATTAAAAAAAAATTTTTTTTGACACCAAAACAAACTTGTACCAACTTGTTATAAGATATAGTTTGAACAAGATATAGTTTGAGGTACTAAGAAGGATAAAAAATCAGTTTGAAATGAGCCCCTAACAGGGCAACATGAATTCTGCTAGAATTGAAGGAAAAACAAACATTCAACTATGGTGAAGGCTGGGTAGAAGAAAGGAGAAAACATCGCTCCTTTATGAAAAGTTTGTGGAGACAACGCTCAGAGAAGCCAGCAGTTTACAAGTGGCTAACGCATGTTAAGAAGGGGTGAGATGATGCTGAAGATGGTGTCTTCAGAGGCAGACCACCTATGTTTGGGAAATTTGTTAGGGAAAAAATAATTTTGTTCTGATCCTCATTGAAGAGGACTAGCAGAAACAATAGCCAACCCATCGACATCTCAATTGGTTCATCTCACACAATTATGACTAAAAAATTAAACTAAATAAGCACACAAACTTGTTGCTTGATGGATGCCAGAACTGTTGTACCCAGATCAATGGCAGAGGAGAGCAGAACTTTCAACAGAAAATTTAAACAAGTGGGATGAAGATCGTGAAGCATTTCTTTGAAGAATTATAACAGGAGATGACTCATGGCTTTACCAGTGTGATCCTGAAAACAAACACAATGAAAATAATGGCTACCAAGAGGCAGAAGTGGTCTGGTTAAAGCAAACACTGGCTAGTCAGGAGCAAAGGTCATGGCAACAGTTTCTGGGGATGCTCATGCCATTTTGCTTGTTGACTTTCTGCAAGATCAAAGAATGAAAAGATCTGCTTATTATGAGAGTGTTTTGAGAGTTAGTTGGAGCTCTAGCAGAAAAATGCCTGGGAAAGCTTCACCCGAGAGTCTTCCTCCACCACAACTATGTCTCTGCTATGTCTTCTCATCAAACAAGAGTGATTTGGGGAGAGTTATGATGGGAAATCATTAGACATCTGCCTTACAGTCTTGATTTGACTCCTGACTTCATTTTGTTTCTTTTTCTTTTTCTTTTTTTGGGAGAGGTTTTCGCTATAGGGCACGTGTACTCGCCAGACAGAGAGAGACAGAGAGACAGAAAGCGAGAAATCACCCCCCCAGGGTGGATGGCCACGCCGCAATCCCTTCTCCTTCATTCTCCTCTCGGAATCTTGGGCACGCACGCACACGCGCCCGGCGTGAGTTTTAAGCCACCGGGTCCGGGACGCGAACCGCGGTCAACTACATGGGAGTCCAGCAACATAGCCATTACGCTAACTGCTGGTCCTCATTTTGTTTCTTAATATTAAAAAATCTTGGGGCCAGCCAGCAGTGGTTAAGGCAGTTGGATCCCACATGGCCAATAATACGGTTTGAGTCCCAGACCTGATGGCTTGAAGAACACGCCGGGGTCATGTGCGTGCATGCCTCAAATCCCAAGCTGGCAATGGAAGAGAAGTGATTACAGTGTGGCCAGATGTTTTCTGACTTTCCCTCTCTCTGTTTCTCTCCAGTGAGTACACGCACCCTATAGCGAATAAAAAAAAGAAAAAAAGTCTTTAAAGGGCACACAATTTTCTTCAGTTAACAATGTAAAAGACTACATAGATTAAATTCTCAGGATCCTTAGTTCTTTAGGGATAGAGTTAATGGCTGATATCACTTATAAAAGTGCACTGAACTTAATGGAGTTTACCTTGAGAAATAAAGTTTACAATTTTAATCTTTTAGTTCAATTTTAAACTAACTTTTTGAAGTACCCTCATATTTTTTTTTGGGGGGGAGAGGTTTTTTTTTTGCTATAGGGCGCATGTGCTTGATTGACAGACAGAGAGAGACATAGAGACAGAAAGCGAGAAATCATCCCCCAGGGGGGGATGATCATGCCGCAATCCCTTCTCCTCCACTCTCCTCTCGGGATCTTGGGCACACACACACACGCGCCCAGCGTGAGTTTTAAGCCAGCGGGTCCGGGACGCGAACCGCGGTCGACTACATGGGAGTCCAGCGACATAGCCATTATGCTAACTGCTAGTTCCCAGTACCCTCATATTTTTGAAAATGGAAAGAAAGTGGATATTATGTGCTATTACCATGAAAACCATATCTATGTAATATAATGTATATGTTAATTAGCTTTATTTAGTTATTTCACAATGTATATATCTTTTTTCTTTTTTTCTTTGTTATTTTTATTATTATTATTTTTTACATTCAATCACTGTGTATCATTACAGCATACCAAATGCATTTTTCCATCCTGAATACACTGTGCATTGGTTCAATCAAAGATATTACCATACATATTATCAACAGAAACTTTCCATTTTTGTGTTCCTTAAATAATTTGCCTTTTTCTTTTTCCCATCTATTCCCTCCATTTCAACCTCCCCCATTTCCCACCTTCCTGCCACATTGTCTCTGATATCTGCAGTTGCTCTCCATGCCTTTATAGTATCCAGTCTTTCAGTTTCTGCCATAGAGTGTAGACATTTGGTATATATTGAGTGGGGACATACAATGCCTCTCTTTCATAGACTGACTTGCTTCACTTAGCAGTAAATCTTCCATATTTTTCCATTTTTTTTTTATCAAATGCCAGGGTCTCATTGTTCTTTATGGCTGAGTAGTATTTTGCAGCATCTCTGGGCCACATTTTTTCAATCCATATGTCTGTTTGTGGACATTTGGGTTGGTTCCATGCTTAGCAACTGTGAATAATTCTCCAATAAACCTTGCAAGTGTATTTCTGACTGAGTGCATTCCTGTCCTTTGGGTAGATGCCCAGGACTGGAATTGCTGGATCATATGGTAGGTCTTTGAGAATCTCCATGTTATTCTCAACAGTGACTATGCTAGTTTTCATCTGACCAATGGTGTAACAGTTCTCTTTTCTCCACAGCCTCACCAGCACTTAACATTCTTTATATTTTTCATCTTATTCTGACTGGGGTTAAGTGGTATCTCATTGTGGTTTTGATCACATCTCCCTTATGATAAGGGATGTTGAACATTTTTTTCATATGCTTTTTGGCTGTTTGTATGTCTTCCTTAGTTGTCTGTTCAGCTCATTTGCCCATCTTTTAATTGGGTGGGTCTTTTTTTTGGGGGGAGGGGGTTAGTAAGTTGAATTATCTGTATGTTGAGTTCCCTGTGTATTTTAGTTATCAGTTACTTATCTGAGCATAATTTACAAATGTATTCTCCTATTCTGAGAGTTGTCAATTCACTCTAATTATTGTATCTTCTGCTGTGTAGAAGTTTTTTAACCTGATGTAATCCCACTTGTCTATTTCTGGGATTACTGTCTGTGTTTTGAGGGTCTTATTTAAGAAGTCTTTGCCTACTCTGATGTCTCCAACAGTTGTCCCAATGTTTTCCACCAGTAGTTTCATAGTTTGAAGGCTTAGCTTAAATCTTTGATCCACTTTGGGTAGGTTTTTGTTAGTGGCAAGAGATAGGGGTCCAGTTTCGCCTTTCTGCAGGTAGATACAGTTTTTCAGCTCCATTTGCCAAAGAGAGTTTCTTTTCCCCACTGGATTGACTGGGAGCCTTTGTCAAAAATCAGTTGACCATCTGTTACGGGATTTATTTCTAGGGTCTCTATCCTCTTCCATTGGTCCACATGCCTGTTTTGTGCCAGTACCATGCTGTTTTGATTACCACAGCTTTGTGATATATTTTGGGGACAGGGGGTGAGATGCCTTCTACTCCACTCTTCTTGCACAGTATTGCTTTGGCAATATTGGGTCTTTTATGATTCTAGACAAATTCCGTGATTGTTCTTTCTAAATCTGTGAAGAATGTCCCTGGTAATTTTATTGGAATCCCATTAAATGTATAGATTAATTTGGGTAAAATTGAAATTTTGGTTATATTAATTTTTCCAGTCCAAGAATATGGTATATCTTTCCACTTTTTTGTATCATTTTCAATTTCTTCTTTTAATTTTTCATAGTGTTCCTTGTAGAGGTCTTTGACTTCTGTTGTTAGGTTTATTCCTAGGTATCTTAGACTTTTTGTGGCTATTGTAAATGGGATTACTTTCTTCAATTCTTCCTCTGTTTGCTCATTGTTCATTTATAGAAATGTTATAGATTTTTATATGTTGATTTTGTAGACCACTACTTTACTGTATTCATTTAGTGCTTCCAGGAGTTGTTTTGTTTGTTTGTTTGTTTGGTTTTTGTTCTTTTGGGTTTTCTATGTACATAGTCATGTCAACTGTGAATTTTCTTCCCTATTTGAATACCTTTTCTTTTCTGATTGTATTGGCTGAGTTTCAGCACTATATTGAAAAGGAGTGGAGAAAGTGGGCAGCCTTGTCTTATATCAGTTTTTAGTGAAAAAGCTTTCAGCTTTTCACCGTTCAGAATGAAGTTAGCTATGGGTTTTTCATAGATAGCTCTTATTGTGGTGAGAAATGTTCCTTCTATGCCAATTTTGCTGGGAGTCTTTTTTTTTTTTTAGAGGTTTTTGCTATAGGGTGCATGTGCTTTCCAGAAAGACAGTGAAAGACAGAGAGACAGAAAGCGAGACATCACTCCCTCAAGGAGGGATGGCCATGCCGCAGTTCGTTCTCCTCCATTCTCCTCTTGGGATCTTGGGCATGCACACACGCACCCCGCGTGAGTTTAAGCCTCCGGGTCTGGGATTTGAACCGCGGTTGACTACATGGGAGTCCAGCGACATAGCCATTATGCCATCTGCTGGTCCCAATTTTGCTGAGAGTCTTAATCATGAAGGGAAGTTGTAGAATATCCAATGCTTTTACTGTACTCAGAGATATGATCATATGATTTTTTTCTTTCTTTCTGCTAATATGGGGTATTTATGGTTTTACATATGTTGAACCACCCTTGCATCCCTGGAATAAAGCCTACCTGCTCATGGTGTATTACCGTTTTTATGAGTCATTGGATACAATTTGGTGGTATCTTACTGAGAATTTTTGCATTTATATTCATTAGAAATATTGGTCTGTAGTTTTCCTTTTTTGTATGCATATGTATTTGAACATATCACATTGTAATGAATATATGGCTTTTTGTTAAAACTGTACATATTCATTTTTTAAAAATAAAAAGGTAAACAAACATCTCTTATACTCTCCCCCACAAAGTAATATAAAATAAGGGAGCCAAATGGTATGAATACAAGGGCATGCTTTCACATAAAACTTATGATCACTACCTAGGAGGCTATTTTCTGAACTTGAGCTAAAGTTATTGTATTTTACATTTTCACATATATCCCAAATGACCTTGCAGAGAGTTGACTCTTACTTGCCTTCCCACAGCAGTGTTTGTGAGTCTTGTGGTGATAAGAATAATAGCATTTGCATGGCCAGCAGGAACTATGTACCAGGCTCCATTACCTACCTGGAGGTATGTAATGATATTTTTTTCATACTACTTACTGGTTATTTATCCTGTTTCATTTGTTGAATTTTGATGAGTTTCTGTTCTCAAATTGGAGGAAGCATTGGAGCCCCTCAGAGGGTTTGTTAAGGCACACAAAGCTGGGCCCCACCACCCCTAGACTTTCTGAGTCCTTAGATTTGGGTTGTCGCCTCCGACCTTGTATTTATAAATCTCCAGGTGACACTGAGTTACTGGCTTGAGAACCACTGGATTACAACAACAATGAATGTTAATCCACAAAGACTGCGCCAATCAGGTATTATCTTCATTTTCTTTTTCTTTATAGTGATTTTTGCAGGAGAGACAGAGACACCAAGACACAAAGATAGAAAGCGAGAAATCACCCCCCCACACACACACACACACACGCACACACTATGGCCACCCGCAATCCCTTTTCAATCCCTCTCAATCCCTCCACGGACTTTGGGCACCCACGCACACGCGCCCAGCATGAGTTTTAAGCACAGTCTGGGACTCGAACTCGTGGTCGAATACGTGAGCATCCAGCGTAACCATCAAGCCATTTGCTGGTCCCTCTTCAATGTGCATCTAGGTCCTTGAGTGGGTGGTGAAGGGGTTCGCCCCCGAGCGCGCGGAGGAAGGGCATGGAATGGGTTCAGAGCACCTCCCGGTAGGCGGAGCTTCGCTCCAGCGGCTACAGAAGTGGACAGCGGCCCCTTTAAGAGAACAGCTGGCAGGGCTGCAGGGCGGAGGTGAAGGGCTGGCGAGGTCGGTCCCCTCCGCTTCGTAGCCTGGGCTCGGCCCCAGGTCCCACAGCCGCTCCCAGCAGCCAGGCCCGAGGCCGAACCCGGCTGTTTCCAAGAGCTGTGCGGCGGGTCAGCTGGCGCCGGGCCAATGGCAGCCCGGGCGAGCGGCGCTTGTGGCCGCGTCCGTGGGGGCCGGGACTTCCTGCCTGCGGGTCCCGCCAGTCATTTCCCTGAGTCCAGGCTGTGCTCTGATGGGCCGGGGACGGCTTTTCGGGATTGCACCGGGAAGAACTGTGAGGCTGGGACCCACCCCCGCACTTTTGTACCACCCGTGATCTCCGGGAACTGGGGTGTCCGCCGGGACCGCGCACTGTCCGTGACCCCGGAGGCTGCCCCCTGGGCCTTGTGCATTTACACCGGGGACGCTGAGGCTGGGAGTGAGCCACTTAGCCCGGGGTCACACCTCGCCCTGGACTCGGCGAGGTGGGCGATAGGCTGAGCCCGCCAGACCCTCTGGTCCCACAGGCTCCAATGGCCGGGGCGCGGCTGATGGATCCCGTGCAGGTGAGTGGACTGGCTTCAGGCCCCCAACCGCGGGACCCTCACCTCTTATTCCTGGAGCGAGGATGGTAAAGACACCAGGACTTGGCGCTTTTCCCAGCTCCCTGCTTTTGAGTCAGGAGGTCCTGGAGGGACGTCTCTCCTAGCGTGGGGTCCTGAATGCTCGCCAGCTTTATATGAAAGCGTTTCCAGTTCTGAAATCTAATGGGATGATGGGAAGAAGGGTTTCCTGGGCAGCTGGTGCAGATACTCGAGGGTGGAGAGATGGAGTTGAGTGCGCTGGGAACCCCAGATCTAGCTGAGGCTAGAGAGCAGGTAGGCTGAAGACAGCTCCAGAACGGCAGGCTGAGGGGCTGGGCCTCTATTCCGAGAGTTCTGGGAACCATGGAAGGTTTAGAGCAGGGGAGGGAGGTGTTCTGTCTCAGGTCTTAACTTCCTGTGTATGCAGAGTGGATAAGGGAAGTGGGGTAAGGGTCGGGGCAGGGAGACAAAGCCCCCCTCATAGTGCTGGTGAGTGAGCTGATGGCTGGACCAGAATGGGGAGCCAACGTAAAGTGATCGGAGCCTGGATCTGCCTTTCAGTTGAACTGCCCAGGTTTTCTGATGTGGAGGATGAGAAAGGGAAGGGATGACGCTCCCACTTTTGACTTTAGTATCTGGAAGAAAAGGTGCTCGAGCCACCAATCGAATAATTGGTTGTAGGAGAAATTTTCAGTGGAAATAACAGAAAGTTGGTTTGTTGTATTCAAATCAGTGAGAGAATAAGAGGACAACCCATTTTAGCCAGATTAAAGGAGTCTGTATTTGCCCGCAACTGGGGAGGACTTGAGTCTCTCCAAAACCTCACATCCCCAAAGCAGAGGAGAGGAAGATTTATAAAGGCAAACCCTACAAACCTAAAAAAACTACAAGCCTCGGGGCTGGCAGGTGGCGTGGTGGATAAGGGCGCTGGACTCCCACATGGCTGACCACGGTTCAAGTCTTGGACCTGGTGGCTTGCTTTCTCACTTTCCCTCTCTCTCTCTCTCTCTCTCTCTGTGCGTGTCTCTCTGGTCAAATTTAAAAATAAAATGAATGAATAAATAAAACTAAATAAATAATTATTAAAAAAAAACTACAAGCCTTTGAGTTATGCGATAGTTTACAAAAGCTGAAAAAGTGGGTTATCAGGAAGGATGGTTATAATTGGCAACATCTGCTGGTGATTAATATTCCCTGAGGAGGACAGGTATGGATGGCAGTGTACATCTGCTGGTGATAAGCATTCAGTGAGGAATTTTCAAGAGACACATATGGGTCAGGTCACCAGGAAAGAAAAATGGCGGCGGAGTCATATTCAAAATGGAGGTACTCATGCTGCAGGTTTTGTCCATGTTGAGTGTCTGATTTCCAGGGACCCAGACTCCCAAGTGGATCTGAAGAGTGGGCAGCTGCACCCACAGCGATGGTGTTTGGGGAAGGTGTTAGGGTTATGAGGGACTGAATATACAAAGGGACAACAGCTGGAATTCATACAAAAAAAAAAAAAAAAACCAGGACTCTATTCATGAGCTGCAGTGACCTGCCCAGGAAACCAGCCCCCCTTGTCTACACTAAGCAACTGGGGAAGCCAGCCCACTGTAAGTCAGACCTGCAGGAAGCCAGATTGTTATCTCTAACAACAATCCAGGAGGTTAAACAATCACTTCTGTAACAGTCGGCCCCAAATGACCAGAGCTTGATTAATAACTGACAACTTCTTTAATTTTTGCTTCTGCTTTCACTTTAAGAGAAAGCTAAATATGCCCCCCCCACCCGATCACATAAGGTGCCCAGCTTCTAGTTAGCCCACACCTTCCCAAGCCAGCAGCTATGAGCCAAGGCAGACTTTTCCACTACAGAACTTTCCTGTTCGTCTGCCAACTTTTGAGACTCTGCCAAAACAAAGGCAACTGTGACTGACACCCTTGCTACAGCAAGATCTGAAAATAATAGTCTTTGCTTTTCTCATTTGGTTGTTCCAGAGTTAGAAATATCCAAAATGTGGCATCTGGTATGTGGATAGGGATGCACCTGTGTATCAGATTGAGGAGGGTGAATCCAGGTCACTGGAAATGATACTAGGAAAAAGAGGATGGTGGGATCCAAGAATGGAGAATAGATATCTTGCTTGGACTCCATGGTGGGCTTGTTTGGTGTCATGAAGAGATGAGGAAGAGGGACCAGCAGTTGGCCTAATGGCTATGTCGCTGGACTCCCACGTAGTTGACTGCGGTTTGAGTCCCGCACCCGGTGGCTTAAACTCATGCCAGGCACATGTGCATGCATGTCCAAGATCCTGAGGAGAATGGAGGAGAAGGGATTGCGGCGTGGCCATCCCCCCTGGGGGGTGATTTCTCGCTTTCTATCTCTGTCTGTCTCTGTCTGTCTGGTGAGTGCACACGCCCTATAGCAAAAACCTCTCCAAAAAAAAAAAAAAGAGATGAGGAAAAGTAGTGGTGAGGGTGGAGGTGGGGGGGTGTGTGGGGATAGGAGGTCCTGGCAGGTGGGCGGTACATATGAGAGGGACACTGAGGGCTAGTAGTAATGGAGGTAATATGGCAGTGTGGCCCAGGCTGGGGCTTATTCACCCATCTGTGTTCTCAGGCTTTTGTGGTGAGCCTTGCAGTGGCCTGGAGATTTCCAGTAAGGGGCAGATGGGTCAGTCGGAAGACTTGCTGGGCCCTGGGTGGGTAGGAGTACGAGAACCAGAGGGTTTGCTTCTGAATGAGAGTGAATGATAAAGGGACGGAATATGCAACTCCGAGGAGGGCCAAGGGTGTCTGACATGCTGCGTGTTTGTGGGTGACTTAGGTTGAAGCCAGGAACAGGGCTGGATGGGGAGGCTCTCAAAGCAGGGGAGTGTCATCCTTGGCAGTGGAAGCTATTGAAGGCCCCAGCGCAGAATGGAACCATGGTTGTATTTGTCGAGCACTCTCTGGATGCCATGTGCAGTGACATGTGAGAGTCCATGGAGATGGCTTTGTTGTGTTCCAGAAGGGGAGAGGGTAGCAATGACAACTGGGTGCAGTAGTGAGGTCTAGAGTTGTGAGGAAAGTGTCACCAAAGTGACATGCATATAGGAGTGAGTGTGAGCTCTCAACCCTGGGGCCCTGGGCCAGGGATTAAGGGAGATGACTGAGCCCATGTTTGTTTGTATTGGCGACATTAGGGGAAGGGGCTGACAGAGAGCAGGTCAGGCCCTGCATTTCTACACTGCCTGCTGCTGTTGTGGGCTGACACAGAGGTCGTGTGAGGCAAGAAAAAAGAGCAGGTACCCATGGAACCAGGATCTGGGGTATCCTCACAGGAGGCGTGTGAGCAGGGGATGGCTGGGATGGCTAGGGAGTCCTGAGGAAAGAGGCTGATCATGGCATGAACTGTCCCCATCACAGCAGGGCTGTGTGACCTTTGAGGACGTGACCGTTTACTTCTCCCAGGAGGAGTGGGCGCTCCTTGATGAGGCACAGAGGCTCCTGTACTGCGACGTGATGCTCGAGAACTTTGCACTTATAGCCTCACTGGGTAAGATCATCACACCCACCCTGGTGTCCTGTGCATGTCTCTGCCGGTCCCCTTCTCTGAAGAGGCAGCTCTTTCCTTCTGCAGCCAGATCATGGGCACTGCTTCCTCCTCCACTTTCTTGGTTTATGGGTGTGGGTTTTAGGGCTGAGCTATGTGTAGTGCTCCTTCTCCCCTGTCGCTTGCAGCCTTTTCAAGGAAGGGGCCAGGCCTGAGGAGTCTCACTATCAGCTCGGTGGAGCCCGAGGAGTGACAGGCACTCCCTGCTTGGGTGATCATCCAGATCTCTGGCAATATGGAGGTTCAGGTTCTTCTCCTTCCCTTTTGCTACCATGTCCTAAGCCTACCTGTGCCAGGAATTCCAGGCACTGTTATGGTTACTGCTTGCTGTGACCACTGGTATGGACCTGCCCAACCTCTCTGGTACACTCTCTGTTATATTGAGTTTGCTTTCCTGCAGTCTGTTGGAGGGTAGTGCACCTAGGCTGGTGCTGGCCACTGACCTGCCCTGTCTCCTTTAGGACTTATGTCTTTCAGGTCCCATGTAGTTGCCCAGCTGGAGATGGGAGAAGAGCCCTGGGTACCTGACAGAGTGGATATTTCTTCAGCCATGGCGAGAGGGGCTTACAGCAGGCCTGCCTCTGGTAAGTGCAGCTGGCAGGAGATGTGACCACCACTGTGTTCAAATCCTGCTGGCATCTTTTCTCATGTGGGTCATGGTTCAGTGTCAAAGCCAATGTCCACATTTCATCTCTACTTTTCTTTCCCCAATTTGGACACACTGCCCACTTTTCTCTATTCTGAGTTTTGGTCCTTGGCTGAGCTCCACTTTTCTGGCCCCTGTGTCTTGCACTTTCCACAGCTTCTTCTCTGGCTCTCTCCGATGTCGGCTTGCACTTGATAAGTGAGGTGTGCACATTTCCTCCAAGTCTTTGAATATTAGCTGTTCAGTTGCAGTCAGATTCCATTGGTCTAGACTTATCACTTTTTTTTCCCCCCAAGAATTATTTATTTATTTTAATTCCATGTGTTATTATATTTAGTATTATTAGTAGTATTATTATTTTAATTTGACCAGAGAAAGGGAAGAGTGAGAAAGCAAGCCGCCAGGTCCAGGGTACGAACCACAACTGGCCATGTGGGAATCCAGCACCCTTAACCACCATGCCATCTGCTGGCTCTATAGACCTCCCACTTTTTAGCCCTCATAGGTTAGCAGCAGCCAAGGCCCTGCTGAAAGCCTCTGAGAGAAGTGAGTGAAGATTGTGCCTCTCTAACCAGTACAGTGCCACATCCTTGTGCCCTTGGTCCTGAGAGGTCCTCCCCTATTTTGCTACCATTCTTCACCTTGAACTGAGGCTTTTTAAAAAAAGTTTATTCACCTATTTCTTCTTCTGAGAGGGAGAGAGAGAAGGAGGCATCCCCAACAGTTCT
This sequence comes from Tupaia belangeri chinensis, assembly GCF_000334495.1. Taxonomy (NCBI): domain Eukaryota; kingdom Metazoa; phylum Chordata; class Mammalia; order Scandentia; family Tupaiidae; genus Tupaia; species Tupaia belangeri. The sequence continues at coordinate 639,727 of NW_006209766.1, read as the reverse complement.
CATGCCGTAATGCACCCCCAGTCTCAGCCAGCCTGTATCATGGGCACATGCACACCTGGTGCGCACAAGGAGGTTCCAGGACACAAACTTAAGACCTTACCATGTGGGTCGGGCTGTGTTACTGCTGCACCACTGCTTGGCTCCCTGACCTGAGACTTCTCACCTTGCCAGCAGTCCCATGGGCTCATTCATGAGTCAGACAAGCATATGTGATAGAGCTGTTTCCTTCTATCAATGTTTATATTAACCTCACCAGCATTTCTCTGCTTTTAGATTTTTGCTGTGGAACAGAGGGTGAGGAGCTACCTTCTGAGCATAGTGTTTCTATGGAAGGAGTGTCACAGGACAAGAATTCCAAGGCAGCTCCATGCACCCAGAAGACCTACCCCTGTGACATATGTGGCCTACAACTGAAAGACATTTTGCACCTGACTCAACACCAGGCAGCACACCCCAGGCAAAAACCATATGTGTGTCATACAAATGGGAAAGAATCTGAATTTAGCACAAACCTTTCCCAGCAACAGGTGCTACAAAAAGTAGGCAAGCCTGTCAGAAGAGAGGAGAATAGGACCTCACCTGCAAAGGCCCAAAGAGGCTATACGTCAGAGAAGCCTCCCATTCACAGGGAGGGTGGGAAAGACTCCGTGGCCACGTCAGTCTTCCTGCACCATCTAGTTGCTGCCAGTGTGGAAGAGCCACATAGCAGCACTGAAGCCATGATGGATTTTCACACTGCACAAAGGCATAGCAAGGGCAATGAATTTGGGGCCACTTTCCATGATAAATCTATGTCTGTTAAACACCAGAAAATCCACACTGGAGAAAGACCCTATGAGTGCAGCAAATGTGGGGTATTCTTTAGCTATGTGTCTAGACTTATTCAGCACCAGAGAGTTCACAATCTAGGAAAACCTTATGAGTGCTGCGAATGTGGGAAGTTCTTTAGCCTACAATCTAGTCTCATTAAACATCAGAGGATTCATACTGGTGAAAGTCCTCATGTGTGCTGCGACTGTGGGAAAGTCTTCAGCCGGAGCTCCAACCTCATTCAACACAAGAGGGTTCACACGGGTGAAAAGCCATATGAGTGCAGTGAATGTGGGAAATTCTTTAGCCAGCGCTCCAACCTCATTCATCACAAAAGGGTTCATACTGGAAGAAGTGCTCATGAGTGCAGTGAATGTGGGAAATCCTTCAACTGCAACTCTAACCTAATTAAACATTGGCGAGTTCACACTGGAGAGAGACCTTATAAGTGTAATGAATGTGGGAAATTCTTTAGCCACATCGCCAATCTCATTCAACATCAGATAGTTCACACAGGTGAACGGCCTTATGGGTGCAGTGAATGTGGGAAAGCCTTTAGCCGAAGCTCTGACCTCATGAAACATCAGCGAGTTCACACTGGTGAACGACCTTATGAGTGTAGTGAATGTGGAAAATTGTTTAGCCAAAGTTCCAGCCTGAATAGTCACCGGAGACTTCATACTGGTGAACGACCTTATCAGTGCAGTGAATGTGGGAAATACTTTAACCAAAGCTCCAGCCTCAGTAACCATCGGCGACTTCACACTGGTGAGCGGCCTTATGAGTGCAGTGAATGTGGGAAAACCTTCAGACAGCGGTCTAATCTGAGGCAGCACCAGAAAGTGCACAAACCAGATCGGCCTTATAAGTGCAGTGAATGTGGGAAAGCCTTCAACCAAAGGCCTACCCTCATTCGGCATCAGAAAATTCACACTCGAGAAAGAAGGATAGAGAATGACCTCCCTTCTTGTTCAACACTACAGCACACACCACAGATAAGTTCTGAGAGTAGTCTTTATGAGGGAGTTGTCTGCCAGAAGTCAGACAGTCTTCATCCCAGTATCCACACTGGAGAGATTCCCAGTGAATGCTAGATACATTGGCAGCTCTTGGAGCAAAGAACATTTTCTGACCATTGATCTTGTCAGTTTTGTCAGTGCTAGAACTTCCAATAGATGCCATCTCAGCTCTACCCACTAGCAGGTCTCCAGATCGTGTGTTATGCTCTCTGCTGTGCTCAGGGAAGGCACACCTCTGTCCTCTTTCTACTCCCTGAAAGGAATTGCAGTAGTCTGAGTCCAGAGTTAATGTTATTCCCTCTCCCTACAGCTAATTTGGTGTGGGCATGACCCATTATTGGCTGAGAAGTCCTGAGCAAAGTTCTGCTGGTAGCTTGCAAAGGTTTCCCTTTGTCAGGGACTTTGTCGGTTGCATCATATTACACTCACAATGGATCCAGCCTTTGTATTACCTGACCCAACTACCTACTGTACACTGCACTGGTTCATATGATAAGAGCCTTATTGATAAACCTCCCTAATTATATGTTCCAATCACCGTGCATGGGTGAGTTGAGAACAGAATTAATTTACCAAACTGAAGATCTCTAAATATACTGTCTCAGAGGAAACAACTCTTAGTCCAGATTCGGCTTCATTTACATTGCTATCAAAGGCCTCCTAGGAGAAGAACATTGTGAGGCTAATGTCTAAATGGCATGGATTTTTGTGTCATGAGGAGGAGAAGTTGTGATAACTTCCAATGGATCTGGGAACAGCATGAATTGGATCCTTCATTCCCAGAGCGCGCTCCATATCCCCTAGCACTGTTAAACAGATGCTGTTTAGCTAGTGCCCACCAAAGAGCCATATACCCTGAAATTCAGCATCTGCTATACAACTGTCTCTAACTAAGACCTACTGGACACTGAGGGGACCATAATTTGTAGAGAAACACAGTATGAGACATAGGGAGTAGTTGAGATTATAACAGAACAACAGGGTTCAGGGTTTGCAGAATTTTTCAGGACCTCCAGATCTCTGTCTTATGACTAAGGTTATTGGAAGTACAAATAATCTAGATATTTTGTGGATTACTGTAGGCTCTGCTCTGTGCATCTCAAAGCCATTGTTGTACTGGCAGTAAAATCGGATTAAGAGAATAGACCCTGTACTCTAGGGATACAGCATTTATGACAAAGCCAGCTACTTTTTACTACCAAGGCATGAAGAGAAAGTTGGTGGAGTCAATATATTCTAGTTTTCTAAAATGAGCGGAAGGTCAGATTTTTATGTGTAATAATTTCTTTTAATTATTTGTTAAGATATAATTGTCATGCAATAATTGTATATACTTGATGCACATGATTTGATAAATTTTGAAATATGTAATCACTCAGGGAACCAACACTGTAACCATGATAATGAACATCTTTTTCACCTTCAAAACTATCTCATGTCCCTTTTTAATCCCTCTTTGTCTTCCCCAGGAGACCATTGATTTACTCTTTTTTTCCGCTCTATATTTGTTTGTCTTTTCTAAAATCATATGCATTTGGGATCTTAGAGCATTTATACTTTACTTGTTTTGGTTTCTTCCATACGGCATAGTTATTTTGAGAATCACCCATGCTTTATGTGTATATCATTTATTTCTTTTGCTACTGAGTAGTACCCTGTTGAATAAATGCACTGAAAAAAAAAATTTTAAGGTTTTTGCCCTAAGACATGTGCACTTGTTGAGGAGAGTCAGAGACAGAGAGAAATCACCTACCAGGGATGATGACCATGTCACACTCCCTTCTCTTCCATTCTTCTCTCAGGATTTTGGACACACACACACGTGTCCATCATGACTTTTCAAACTGCCAGGTCTGGGCCTTGAACTAGGGTTGGCCATGTGGGAATCCCTCACCTTAACCACCACACCAACTGCTGACCCCAATGTACTACCCATCAAAAATTATGAGAAAACTCAGAATTTACCATCTTAACCATTTTTCAGTGTATAGTTTAGAGGTATCAAATATATTAATATTGTGGAACTACCACTACCATCCATCTTCAGAACTCTTTTACTTTTATAAAACTGAAAATCTATACCCATTAATAATAACTCCGTATAACCAGGCTCTGAAAAATCACTGTTCTACTTTCTGTCTGTATGAATTTGACTAGTTTCCTAATATAGTGGAATCCTAAGTATTTCTTTTTATGACTAGCTTATTTCACTCAGCACAAAGTCTTCAAGGTTCATCAATGTAGCATATTCCTATTTCTTTGTAAGGCTGAATAGTATTCCATTTATACATATACCATCTTGATGATCTCTTCATCAGTCAATGGAAATTTGGGTTGCCTCTATGTTTTGGTTACTGCAGATAATTCTGCTCTGAACAGGAGTGTACGAATATCTCTTTGAAACCCTATTCTCAGTCCTATTGGGTATATTCTTAGAAGTGGAATTACTTTTGTGGGTTTTGTAGTAGTTCAATTTTTAGTTTTTGGGGACCTGCCCTACTGTTTTCCACAGCAGGTACACCATTTTATACCCCTATCAGCAGTATACAAGGTTTCCAATTTCACCACATCTTTATCACCACCCTTTTTTTTTTTTTTTTGATAGTAGCTATCCTAATGGGTGAGGTGATATCTTATTGTGGCTTTGATACGCATTTCTCTAACAACTTATGAGGTTCAGTGTCATTTTGTGTGTTTATTGACAATTTGTGTATTTTTGGAGAAATGTCTATTCAATCCTTTCTCTATTTTTGAATTGGATTGTTTTGTTTGTGTTGAGTTTCAGGAGTTCTCCACATATTCTGGATATTAATACCTTATTGGATATTTTATTCCTTTTTGTGGATTACATTTTTACTCTGCTGATGATGTTCCTTGATGTAAGAAGTTTTTAAATTTTTTTGAGATTCACTTTGTCTATTTTTTGTTGTTGCCTGTGCCTTTATTGTTATAGTCAAGAAATCATTGTCACCTGTATTTTCTTCTAAGAGTTGTGTAGCTCTTACATGTAGATCTTTGATCCATTCTAAGTTAATGTTTATATATGGTGTTAGGCCTGACTTTAGCTTCATTCTTTTGCATGTGAATACCCAGTTTCTGCAATACCATTTTCAAAAGACTGAACTGTCCTCATTGATTGGTCTTGGCACTTTTGTCCAAAATCATCTGAACATATATGCAAGAGTTTATTTCTGAGCTCTGTTCTATTGGTGTATGTCTATCTTTACGCCTGTACTATACTGTTTTGCGTGGTGTAGATCTGTGATAAGGTTTGAAATAAGGAAGTGTGAGGCCTCCAACTTTGTTCTTTTTCAATATTGTTTTGACTATTCTGGATCCCTTGAGATACCATACAAATTTTAGGATGGATTTTAATATTTCTGCAAAAAGTGTCATTGGGATTTTAGTAGAGATTGCTTAAGTCTATAGGTCAATTTGGGTACTATTGTCACCCTAAAAAAAGTCCTTTTTTAATATTTCTTTCCCCTTGCAATCACACATATTTACTGCATGTCTATTTTTTGGTGTGTTTGTTCTTATTGTTATTGGAGGGCATGTGCACTCACCAGAGAGAGAGAGAGGGAAGGCAAAAAAGCACCCTTCCATGGGGGATGGCCATGCCACAATCCTTTCCCCTCCATTTCTTCTTTTGAGATTTTGAGCATACCTCTGCACATACCCAGAATGTTTCTCAAACCATCAGGTCTGGACTCAAACCATGCTGTCAGTCATGTAGGGTCCTGCCACCTTAATCACCATGCCATCGACTTTCCTGAATTGTCATCTTAATAGCATTAGGTTGTCCAGTCCATGAATGTGGGATGTTTTTTCATTTATGTTTTCTTTTTCTTTTAGCAGTGTTCTACAGTTTTCATTGTATAGGGTTTTCACCTCTGGGATTAATTCCTAAGTAGTTTTGATATTAGAGTTGTTTTCATAATTTCTTTTTGAGATTGTTCATTGTTAGTATATAGAAATGTGACTCATTTCTTTTTCTAGGTTTTTGCCATAGGGTGCATGTGCACAGGAGAGAGACAGAGAGGGAAAGTAAAAATTCACCCCCAGATTGATGGCCAGACCGCAATCCCTCTTCCATTTTCCTTGGGATTTTGGGCATGCATGCACATGTGCCTGGCATGATTCTTAAGCCACCAGATCTGGGACTTGAACCATGGTTGGCCATGTGGGAATCCATTGCCTTAACTACCATGCTACATGCTGGCCCTGATATGCAGTTCATTTTTTGTGTTGATTTTGTATAACATTTGGATAAGCTGATAAGAAAAAACAATCCTAGTCATAATAAAAGTTCATGCCAGTTTCCTTTCCCTGTCCTCAAGCCATTTTCTTTTGGATTTGCTTGAGGCTTGCTCTCTCTTCAGATACCTCAATTATGTAAGTATAACTTTCTTACCTTCTTGGTGCACACATGTATGTGTGTGTATGAGTGTCATTAGTTTCTACATATGAACTAAATTGTGGGTGTGGGGCATCATCTTGTCTTGTTAGGGTGGCTAAAACATAGCTTTAGCTTTTCATCTGGCCTTGGGACATATTAAATTATTGACAGTTAAAAGCACTAAGCACTTTTATAGTATTTTTAGTAATGTTTTAAAAGTATTTTATATTATACCAATAAGCAGACAAGTAATTTTGTTAAATGGGAATCAAGATTTATTTCCTGCTTCCTCCTAGTCAGCCATTTTTTAACTCTAACCTCATACGATCTACAGGATGAAGAGTCTCTCATGGGCCTCTTTTATAAGGGCAGTAATCCTTTTCATGAGGGCTCCACCCTCATGACCTAATCACCTCACAAAGGCCCCACCTCTTGATACCATTATTTGGGGGGGGTGTGGATTTTAATATACTAGTTTTGGGGGAACATAATCATTCAGACCATAGCAAATGGCATGGAAGAGTATTAAGAATTATGAGCATATTTATGTGCTCTATTTATCTCTACCCAGCTTTATTAAGTTACAACTGACAAAAATTATATATATTACATGTACATAATTTTTACATGTTTACATTGTGAAATACTTAAACTAACCTTGTGGTCAAATGATTTTCAACAAAGCAACTTACTGGAAAAAAGGTATTACTTATCAAGAACTGATTCTGGAACAACTGATGTAACTTCTTTCCTTTAATAGCTTTATTAATTATATACCCTGTGACCATTATTTTACTGGTAGTAGAGATATAAAGAGGTGAACAAAATGAAATTCTAACTTTCAATCCTAGTTTCCTGTAGGCAGTACTTTTTAAATGGTTATATTTTTAAGTGATAGCAGGAGCACGTGAAAGAAGCACCCCTGACAGGGTCTCATCATGCCACACTCTATTTCCCCAGCCCTCCAGCTCCTTGGGATCCTACATGCCTTTGTATGTATCTGGGTTTTCCAGCCAGCCCGGGGATCTGAACTTAAGGTTGGCCATATGGCTTCCAGCCTTTCATGGCACTGGCATTATTGCTATGCCACAGTGGCTGGGTCTAATTTTTTTTTTAATTAATTTATTTTCTTTTTATAGAGAGATTTTTGCTATAGGGGGTGTGTGCTTACCGGAGAAACAGAGACAGAGAGATAGAAAGCTAGAAACCACCCCCCTCCCCAGGGGGGATGGCACATCACAATCCTTTCTCTTCCACTCTCCTCTGGGGATTTTGGGCACACACGCACAGCGTGGATTTCAAGCCACTGGGTCCAGGACTTGAACTGTGGTCAACTACATGGGAGTCCAGCAACAAGCATTATGCCATTGCCGTCTGCTGAGCCCCATAATTGTGTTGTTTTTAAACTAATGTTCCAGTTATAATTTGGCCTCATCTAAAGTTCTGATCCATAAACATTTCATTGTCATTCTTTTCTGACTAGACCATAATTCAGATTAGTTTTTCCTCTATCATCTCAAACTTACACATACATGTAATCACTTTCCAAATAGAGATGTTAAACGTATCACTATTCACATGACTTATTGTAATGAGTAATGTGAGCTTTATAGTAGAAAACGCCAGCAGTGACTACTTTACAGTTTTAATTATTTTATTAATTATGAGAAAACCTGATTTTATGTGTCTCTAGATATATGCAGCATCACCTCAGAGTCCAATGAAATCTTTATAATGTTCAATATATAGAGAAAAAGAGTGTGATAGAACAAGTTAAATGACAGCATGAAGAAACGAATGCAAATGTGAGGCTTTCTACAATGCAACTTCCTAGGACTTTTCAAAATATCAAAATCATGTAAAAAGGTGGAATTCGAAGAGACTAATATTTAGGAGTGAAGTCTACAGGGTCTTCTCAAAGGGAGAAATAGCTATGCACAGATAAAGACAAAGTGACAGATAATATAAATAGGGCAAAATGTTGTCAAAGGTAGTGGCAATTTTACTATTGTTTCTTTTCTTCTTTGTTGAAATTTCTATTATAAAAGATGTAAAAAAAATTCCATTTTTGCTACCCTATTATTGATTTCTTGATATCTTGAATTTTGAACCAAAAATGTGGGTTATAGGCAATGTTTTCATACATATTAACATAGTATCATTGAAGAATTGTGCGATTAAATTTAAGAGATAAGCTTTACATGAATACCCTTTCATATTCCTTTCTTTCTAAAAATTGTGTACGGAAAGATTTATCTACAATGTATGAATGAATATAGAGGAATTTCTAAATTAACTACAATTCTAGGGCTTTATTCTCAAAATTCCACTATTTACAAAATAATAACAGCAATAATAATATAATAACAATGAAACCAATAACTAATGAGCAGAGGTTTTTACAAGAATGCAGGTTCTATTTTCACCATGTTAAAACAATGTCCCTAGTCTAACAGGTAGTACGGTGGTTAAGGTGCTGGATCCCACATGGCCAACTCCACTGTTCAAGTCCCAGACCTGGAGCTTGAAAAACACACCAGGCACATGTGTGTACATGCCCAAAATTCCCAGAGGAGAATGAAGGAGAAGAGACTGCAGTGTGGTCATTCTCCTATGTAGGGTCATTTTTCACTTTTCTTTAATCTTTGTCTTTCTCAGGTGAGGACACATACCCTATAGCAAAAATCAAAAACAAAGCACATGAGGTGAGGAGTATGGTAGATAATATTAAACAGGCTGGAAAGGTGGTGGAGTGACAAGGATAATTATCATGTATGCCCTGGCTAAAAGCTTTCATTACATTAACTTTTTAAAAGATTAAGACCAGTTAATGAAGTTCAATAATGGCTTATGAGATATAGGAAAGTTTTTTTTTTTTTTTTGAGAGGTTTTTGCTATAGGGCACGGGTGTTCACCAGAGAGACAGAGACAGAGAGAGACAGAAAGCGAGCCATCACCACCCAGGGGGGATGGCCACGCCACAATCCCTTCTCCATTCTCCTCTCGGGATCTTGGGCATGCATGCACACATGCCCAGTATGAGTTTAAGCCACTGGGTCCCGGATTTGAACCAAGGTCAACTACATGGGAGTTCAGCGACATAGCCATTATGCTAACTGCTGGTCCCGAGATATAGGAAAGTTTTAAAATTAATTTATTCAAGCCAGTCACATTGGAATATGTTATGGGAGAATGAAATTTGTTTGCTACCTTTTTTTGAATTGTCCGCTATTGTGAATATTTTGGTATTGTAAACATGAAAATGACAAATGAAGGATTTCTTATGTTCTCTGAATTATATTATAAATTCTTTAATGGAAGAAAGATGAAAATATTTTCTAAAGGCTTACCAACATTCTCTACATTCCAAAGTTTCTTACCAACACGGATTCTTTGATGCTGAACAAAGTTTGAGCTATATAAAGGACTTCCCACATTCCTGAAATTCTTAGTGTTCCACACATACATGGTTTCTCTGAAATATATCTAAATGCCTTCCCACATTTTTTACACATTTTCAAATGGTTTCTCACCAGTGTGTACTCTCTGATGTTCACTAAGGTCTAAAGGCCTTCCCACATTCCTTACATTCAAAGCCCCAAAGAGTTTCTCTTTTTTTTTTTTTTTTTTTTTCCCTTTCTTTTTCTATCCCCTTACCCACATCTTCCATTTGTAAATTTCTCTCTTCTGATTAACACATAGAAACTCCCTCAATCCTCCCACACCACACTCCCATCTTTCGACCCCTGGGCCAGGAACTTATAGGGAGGACTGCCCCCCGTAGCTTCAGACCCGGGACCCCCAAGCCAGACACCCCTCTTTCAGGCAGGTACAATGTTTTTCTTTTTCTTTCTTTTTTTTTTTTTTCAATTTCTTTTTCTGTCCCCTTACGCATGACTTCCATTTGTAAATTTCTCTCTTCTGATTGAGAGTTTTTTGCTATAGGGTGCATGCACTTGCCAGAAAGACAGAGAGAGACAGAGAGACAGAAAGTGAGAAATCACCCCCCCGCAAGGGGGATGGCCACGCCGCAATCCCTTCTCCTCCATTTTCTTCTTGGGATCTTGGGCACGCACGCATACGTACCCGGCGTGAGTTTAAGCCACCAGGTCCAGGACTCAGACTGTGGTCAACTACATGGGAGTCCAGCAACAGAGCCATTATGCCAACTGCTGGTCCCCAAAGGTTTTTCTCACCAGTATGAATGCTCTGATGTCCAGTAAGTTGTGCATAAACAGAAAAGGATTTCCCACATTTGTTGCATTCATAGGGTTTCTCATCAGTATGAATTCTTTGTGTTGAACGAGGTATAAGCCAGAACTAAAGGTTTTCCCACATTCTTTACACTCTTAGGGTTTCTCCTCAGTATGAATTCCCCCATGTTGAACAAGGTATGAGGCATGATTAAGTCTATACACCTTCCTTACATTCATAGGGCTTCACATCAATGTGAATTTTCTAATGCTGCATAAGATGTACACGTACTCTAAAAGCCTTGCCACATTCTTTTCACTCGTAAGGTTTCTCACCAGTATGAACTCTTTGATGTACAGGAGGTTGATGGCGACTAATAAAGGCCTTGCCAGATTTTTTACATTCATAGGGTTTCTCATGAGTATGAATTCTCTGATGCTGAACAAGGAATGAGCCAGTACTAAAGGTCTTGCCACATTCCTTACACTCAGGGTTTCTGACCAGTATGCCGTCTTTCATGTTGAACAAGGTATGAGGCACGACTGAAGACTTTCCCACATTCTTTACATGCATAGGGCTTTACGCCTGTGTAAATTTGCAGATGTACTTTCTCAAGGCTTTTCCACATTACTTACATACAAAGGGTTTCTCAGCAGTATGAATGCTCTGATGTCAAGTAAGTTGTCCATACACGGTAAAAGCCTTTCCACATTCCTTACTTTCATAGGGCTTTTCTCCAGTATGAATTCTCTGATGTTTAACAAGGGGTGAGATAGCACTAAAGGCCTTCCCACATTCCTTACATTCATTGGGTTTCTCACCATTATGGACTCTTTGATGTTGAACAAGATATGAGCTACTATCAAAAGCTTTTCCACATTCTGTACATTCATATGGTTTCTTGCCAGTATGAATACTCTGATGAACAAATAAATTGATGGCTACTGCTAAAGGTCTTTTCACGTTCTTTTTGTTCATGTGGTTTCTCACCAGTATTCTAGACCTGTACTATTCAAAAGCTCTTAGTCACGGGACTAAATGAAATTGAGATGTGTTGTAAATATCACACACATCAGTTTTTGAAGACTTTAATAGAAAGAAGATGAATTTTATGGTGATTGCATATTAAAATGATAGTATTTGGGATATGCTGAAATAAAATGCATTATTAAAATTATTTTTCCTTTTTAAAAAAAAATTGTCAGAGGGCATGTGTACTTGCTGTAGAGAGAGAAAGTAAGAGAGCATCTCCCAATGGGGTGTGGTCACACTGTAACCCTGTCTCTTCCATTTCTGAATCCTATTGGGATTCTGGGCACACACACACACACACACACACACACACACACCTGGTGTGTGTTTCTCAAGCTGCTGGGGTCAGAATTCTAACTATTTGTTCAGCCAAGTAGGATTCATCTCCCTTAATCATCAGCTCATGAGGCCCACTGGATCATCTTTTTCCTTTCTAAATGTGCTTATTAGACTATTTTAAATTATATATGTGACTTGAATTCTAGCTCTGTCCGATAGTGTTGTTCTATCCATAGATGACAGACAGGTATTTGGTATACTGTCACTAATCCCTATCATTTATTGGAAAAATGATCACTGATAAGTTGCAAAGAAACTGAGAGGAACTGTAGGTACCTGATGGGAACTCTATACTCAGAGCTTCCCTAAATGCAATGATCTCTTAAATAGTATGTTTTGTTTTTGTTTTGATTTTCGTTTTGTGGAGACCCTGGGAAATATACTTACAGAATTGTTATAGGTATGAATTCTGTGAAACATGTTATCATTTAAGGCAGAGCAACTTCCAAACCTGCCTGATGTCTATCTCGTCTTCTCACATCTTACTTTTTGGGTGACTGTGTATCCTGTATCCATATGAATAAACCATTGTAAGGACTTGCACTGAGAGAAAAAGTTGTTGCACATCGCTGACAAGCTGAGGTCCCTGTTGTATGATATTCTGAACAGATAGAGCCAATATAACCTAAAGGCAGTCTTAGTCTAAATGCTTAGTTGAGCCTAAGATGATCCTTTGATGGGAACTGAGGGTGAAATGGTCTTTGGTGCTTTTGTTCTGATTAAAGAGAATAACATCCTTATTCTTAGTACAGTCTGAAGTACTAGTGATAAAGTATTATAATTTGTACAAACTTATTTAAATGATTTATCAAAAAATGTTATATGTTGGGAACCAGTAGTTAGCATAATGGCTATGTCGCTGGACTCCCATGTAACTGACCGCGGTTCGCGTCCCGGACCCGGTGGCTTAAAACTCACACCGGGCACGTGTGCATGCATGCCCAAGATCCCGAGAGGAGAATGGAGGAGAAGGGCTTGCGGTGTGACCATCCCCCCTGGGGGGTGATTTCTCGCTTTCTGTCTCTATGTATCTCTCTGTCTGTCTGGCGAGCGCACGTGCCCTATAGTGAAAACCTCTCCAAAAAAAAAAAAAAAAGATATATGTACAGATGTAGACCCAAGTGGTAAACTACAAGGTCCTTAGAGGGTTTATGGAAAATGTGAATTTCAAAATATTTTGCACCAAAATAAAATTGTACTTTAATTCCATTTTCCATGAACTTTCAAAAATTATTTATTTAATTTTATTTATTTATTCATTTGTTTAATTTGATCAGAGAGAGGCATGGGGAGAGAGAGAGATGGAAACTAAGACAGCAAGCCACCAGATCCGGGACTCAAACCGTGGTCAGCTATGTGGGAGTGTCCAGTACCTTAACCACCACGCCACCTGCTGGTCCCTCCATGAAGTTTTCAAGTCCCTCCCTCTTAAGAATTGGTGAATGTATAATAGGTGAAGGTTTCAAGGATGATAATCATATTATTCTTTCAACTTTTACACATTTTTTAATTCACTGTTTTTGCTATAGGGTGCGTGCGCTTGCCAGAAAGACAGAGAGAGACAGAGAGACAGAAAGCGAGAAAGCACCCCCCCAGGGGAGATGGCCACACGGCAATCCCTTCTCCTCCATTCTCCTCTCAGGATCTTGTGCACACATGCACACGCACCCGGTGTGAGTTTAAGCCTCTGGGTCCAGGACTCGAACCATGATCGACTACATGGGAGTCCAGTGTCATAGCCATTACTCTAACTGCTGGTCCCAAGAATGATATTCTTGAGCCAGCAAGTAGCATGATAGCTAGGAGGCTGGACTCCCACATGGTTGACCATAGTTCAAGTCCTGGACCTGGTGGCTTGCTTTCTCACTTTCTGACTCTCTCTCTCTCCCTGTCCTTCTTTGGTGAGAGTGCATGTCCTATAGCAAATTTTAAAATAATCATAAATAAAATAATTATTTTAAAATGAATTATATTCTTCCATATATTAGGAATATTAAAAACAGAAGAATTTATAAAAAAAAACCTCAAAGTAATAGAAGGAGACTAGTAAGATACAATGTGAAATGGGTTGAATAGTATCCTGCCATCTCCCTCCACCTTCTTCTTGTTACCCATCCAGAACTTCAGTGAACTAGGTTTTTTCTCATCTCTTCAGAACTAAATGTATCAAAAGAACTGTTGTATTTACCCTCAACACTGCCTCCCATTCTGTTTCAACCAGACCAGTCGGGCTTTCACTCAATACCACTGAGAATATCCCTTTTGGGCAAGGCTAAATATTGTGGTTAATTCTCATTGATTAACTTAATTCACTTTTCAAGTGATCACTCCGGTGTCTTGAAACATTTTCTTCATTTGTCTTTGGTGGTACCACTTTCTGGTTTTATTTGAACCTTAAGGATGTTCCTTCCCAGCAGTCTTTTTATGTAGCCTCCTTTAGAAGACCTCTAAGTGTTAGAGTAACCTCCTGCACTGGTCCTCTATATAACAGTCATCCAGTTCCATGACTTTAAATACCAGCCATTGTTAGGCTGAATCAGCATATGTTAGGCTGAGTTAGTATAGGCCTCTTTAGTGTAATTAGCATATGTTAGGCTGAGTTGGTTTAGGCTGATTTAGCGTAAACACTCTTTTTTTTTTCTTTTTTCTTTTGGAGAGGTTTTTGTCAAATGGCAGGCGGGTGCGCTCGACAGACAGACAGAGAGATAGAAAGCGAGAAATCACCCCTCAGAGGGCATGGCCACGCCACAATCCCTTCTCCTCCATTCTCCTCTCAGGATCTTGGGCACGCACGCACACACGCCCGGCGTGAGTTCTAAGCCACCAGGTCCGGGACTCAAACCACAGTCGACTACATGGAAGTCCAGCAACATAGCCATTACGCTAACTGCTGGTTCCCTTTAATGTTTTATCTTCTGACAAAGGTGAAATTTATAAGGGTATCTGCCTTATAATAACTCATCAAGCTATATATTTTAACTTGACTTTCTGTTACCTATTTCATATTTTAAAGAAACTTTTAAAATTTAAAAAAATTAGATAATAACTTCTAGTCACTTTTAGAAAATAATCTAAATTCTTAACAATTAATAAAAAATGATATAAGATTCGGTCCCCTTAACTTTACCTTTTTCTCTTACTCACTACTCCTTAATTCTACCTTACCCTACTAATTGCTCCTGAAACGCACAAAGCTCATTTGCATCTCAAAGCATTGGTATTTGCTATCACTCTGCTTGGCAAGTTCTATATAATCATATTGTTAAAGTTCCTTAGAAAAATGTGGTGAGATATTATTCTTCCCTGAGTTTTCTACACACTCCTTTTAAGGGAGACCTCCTACTTCTCCCTACTTATCTGGGCTATTTCCAGTAATGATGGCTTCCCCACTCGCCATACCTAACTCACCCTTGTACTGTCTTCTTTTATCTTCTCTCATTGTCACCCAAGGATCTTTCCATTGTTTCAATATGATAATCACATGTGGTTTAAAAAGGGAATGTCCTGCTTATAAGATGAGTATGCCACACAACGTAGAAAAGAGATATTAGTTCAAAAATACTTTGAGCTTTGGTTATTAGGCAATAAACTAAACATCAAAATCATTTTAGTAAATAATTCAGAGAACAAATCAGGAGAAGAGTGCTGGAAGCAGAAACCAGCCCAGGCCTGAGAGATAAGCCAGAAGAGAAGAATGCAGGAGGGAGTGGAAAAAACCTCATTCTCACGTGGAAAACCGCAGGGAATGTATGATCAACTGGATGGAACTCCAGGCATGGAAAGTGTCTCAAGATGTTGGGTGACATTCCACAAGCCAAGAAATTGTCTAAATACTAAGTTAATGATAGCTATCAATCTTGTACCAGGAATATAGCTACAAAGAATGCCATGTATGTTATACACTATTCTCTATAGCCAACCACTACTTATCTGATTTAATTTGGAATAAAAGGACTCTGTTCTAGCACAGTTTGCCTTTGCTCCAAGAGAGTTTTAGCCCCCTGCTTTAACCTTTTCCTCGTCTCTTTTCTCTATCCTTTGTAATATTCTACTTTCAAGCCCTGAATTTCTCATATCTGGTACCCGAACAGGGACTTGAAGGTAGAAGGACACTAAGTGTGGAGAGCCACATGCACCAAAATGGCTGAAATGACTTTCACATAATGACCTCCAGACTTCCCTGTTCCAGGAGTAAACAATCTGCCCCTAGGCTCCCCAACCTAGCTAACATCGCAAGCAGCTTCTCAATCAGGTCCCCAACAGCAATCTGCCCCTAAGCTCCGCCTCCTGGTTAACGCCCCCTGACAAAACAATCATTTACTGGTATAAAATATATCCTTCATTTACATATTGGGCAACCAATTACTACCCTGCTGTGTATATAAGAATGTTCTCTGACCCTCAATAAACGAGCGACTGTATACCATTCAGAGTTGTGATACTGTGTCGCTCCCGTGTTGTGACGCTGCGCCGGTTCCAGACCTTCGCTCTCTCACTCAGGTAGCCTGTCCCACGGGCCGGGACATCTGGCACCTGGACAGGGACCCTGAGTACGAGAGACAGTGACAGTTTCCCGGAGATTCTGAAGAGGAATAAGAAGCCTCCAGAGAGGAGCAAGTCAGAAGTCCGTGGCATAACTTCAGGGGACGCAGAAGACGACGTCCCGGTGAGTACTTACTCACGATATCCGGGTTATAGCATAGACTATAATGGGGCAAGAGCTTAGCCAGCACGGGTTGTTTATTCAGGGGTTGAAGGAAACACTTAAAACTCAAGGAGTTAAAGTAAAAGTTAAACAATTGCTCGCCTTTTTTGATTTTCTGAAAGATATATGTCTGTCTTTTCCTCAAGAGGGAACTATTGATGAAAAAATGTGGAGAAGGGTTGGAGATGCCCTTAAAGATTACTACTCCACCTTTGGCTCAGAAAAGGTTCCTGTAACCACATTTTCCTACTGGAATCTAATAAATGAAATCCTTAGTTTCCACCCTAACGACCCCAAAATCACTGCTATTCTTGCCAAGGGAGAGCAGGTTATGCAGAATGAGCTACCCAAAGAAAAGAGTGTCATTCCCTCAGATATCCCTGAGTCTAAAAATGTCCAAAATATAGACCTTATATCCTTAGATAGTGACGAGGATATTACACAGAAAAGTGAGAAGCTTAAGAGTCCAAAGAACCAAAAAGAAAATAATAATGCCTTAAAAATTTCACATGAACCAAAGAAAAAATTATACTCCTCCCTTTCCAAATTAAAAAAATTATTCTGATGAGGAACAAACTAGCTCCAAGGAAGAAATTCTAGAGGCAGAAGCAACAAAAAGTAACAATCTTAGTTGGCCACCCTTTAAAAAGCGGCTGCCACCTTATAACGTTTCAGCACCACCCCTCAATAATTCAAAACAAGAACTTATTTTAAAAAATTGAACAGTTAGAAGAACAAGTCCAATTAGAAAAAGAACACTGTCAGTTAATTCTACAAGTGGAACAATGAAAAACTCCCACAAATATAACCCTAAAAACAGCCCACTATAAACCGAAAGTAACTTATGAGACTTTTCCAGTTACAGAAGTTACTGACCAACAAGACAATGTTTGGAGGAGACATAATGGTTTCTATTTCAAACTTAAAACAGCTATTACCTAATATGGTGCATTAGCCCCTTATACACTCACCTTATTGGAATCCATTACTGAAGGATGGCTTACGCCATCAGATTGGCAAACCTTAATGAGAGCTGTGCTCTCTGGAGGAGATTATTTACTTTAGAAATCGGAATACACAGAGGCTTGCAAGGATGTGGCCCACCGTAACGCTCAGGCGCTTAGTGAACCTTAGACATGCTACTTGGAGACGGTAATTATTCAATCCATGAAAACCAGCTACAATACAACCCTGGTTTATTTGCTCAAATCCATAAGCTGGCTTAAAAGCTTGGAAAAGGCTCCCTACAAAAGGCGACCTTGATACTTCTCTTACTAGCATCAGACAAGGCCCCAGAGAGCCTTTCTCAGAATTCACTAACCAACTGATTAGGACCACAGAAAGAATGTTTGGTAATTCCCAAGAAAACACACAAATTATTAAACAATTAGCATTCAAAAATGCAAATGCCACCTGCCAGGCAGCAATTAGGCCACATAGAAAGAAAACTGATTTGTCCGGGTATATTCGTCCTTGTTCAACAATCAGGGACTAGCCATAGCCACTGCCCTTCAAGGCGCCCCTGTCCAGCAGTTTCTCACAACAATTGCTTCAACTGCGGATGACCTGGGCATATGGCCAAACAATGTCAGGTTAAGAGGTCTCTTGACACAAGGCCAAAACAAAAACTCCCCTTGTGCTCTAGATGCCTTAAGGGACACCACCTCCCCCAAGAATGCCGATCAAAAACTAACATCCATGGCCAGCTCCTTCCATCTAATTCAGGAAATGGGAACAGGGGCCCACCCCAGGCCCCCCAACCCAAACAAGCTTTTGGGGCTCTAGAGTTTGTTCCACCCAGCAACAACAACAATCCATTTCAGACCTCTCCAGAGCAACACCAGGAAGTGCAGGACTGGACCTCTGTTCCACCGCCCACACAGTACTAACACCAGAAATGGGTATTCAAGTGCTATCTACTGGGGTCTTTGGCCCTCTGCCACCCAAAACCTTCGCAGTTGTGACACCATGGATGGACTTCAGGTCTTTCCTGGTGTAATAGACAATGATTTTAAAGGGGAGATTAAGATTATGGCCTCTTCTCCAAATTCAGTGACAACCATCCCTACCAACAAATGCATAGTTCAACTCCTGCTCCTTCCATTGCTCCCGACTCAAAACAATATCCAAGCCTCCTCGTGGGGCAGCAAAGGCTTTGGTTCTTCAGATGCCTATTGGGTACAACAAATTTCTCCAAGTAAACCAATGCTTACCTTGTGGTTGGATGGAAAACAATTTTCTGGACTAATAGACACTGGAGCTGATGTTACTATTATTAAAAAAAGACAATTGGCCCCAGTCCTAGCCTTTGGTCCCAACACTGACTAACTTAAAGGGTATCGGACAAAGTCAAAATCCTGAGAGAAGTTTGAAAATGCTACAATGGACAGATAAAGAAGGCAATCAGGGACACATTCAACCTTTTGTAATACAAGGCCTTCCTATTAACTTGTGGGGATGAGACTTGTCACAAATGAGTCTCTTGATGTTCAGTCCAAATGACATAGTCACTGCACAAATGCTGGCCCAGGGTTATACACCAGGAAAAGACTTGGGAAAAAATGAGTCAGGCATTGTTCACCCCCTATTGCCTGAACCTAAACTGAATAGAGCCAGACTGGGAAATTTTCCCTAGTGGCCATTGACATTCCTGTGCCCCACATGGATCAGATCACTTGGAAAGATAATACTCCGGTGTGGGTTGATCAATGGCCTTTGCCTTTTGAAAAGCTGCAGGCTGCTCAATTGTTAGTACAGGAACAATTTGAGGCAGGACATATCATGGAGAGTACCTCACCATGGAATACTCCCATTTTTGTTATCAAGAAAATATGAGGAAAATGGCACCTGCTCCAAGACTTAAGAGCAATCAACAAAACCATGGTTCCAATGGGGGCACTTCAACCTGGGCTACCATCTCCAATAACCATACCCCTTAATTTCTTTAAAGTAGTTATTGACCTCTAAGATTGTTTTTTTACTATTTCCCTTTCTCTTTTGGATCTGAAAAGATTTGTCTTTAGTATTCCATCAACTAACTTTAAAGAACCAATGAAACGTTATGAGTGGTGGGTCCTGCCTCAGGGCATGGCCAATAGTCCTACATTTTGCCAAAAATATGTTTCAGCCTCTATATATCCGGTCAGACAAAAATGGATCGATATGTACATTGTTCATTACATGGGTGATATATTAATCGCCGGTGAGAATGGCCAATTGGTTTTACAGTGTTTCCTGGACCTTAAAGAACAACTATCTGCCCATGGATTAAAAATTGCCCTGAAAAATATCCAGCTAAAAGACCTATATACCTACTTAGGATTTCAACTCTCTGGTCAAAAAATCCTAACCCTAAAACCTCAATTCAGACTTGATAATCTAAAAACTCTAAATGATTTCCAAAAATTATTGGGTGACATTAACTGGATCCGCCTGTATCTTAAACTAATCACAGGACAACTTAAACCATTATTCAACATCCTACAGGGAGATCCCCATCCCAGTTCACATTGGACACTTACAACTGTGGGCCGTCAGGCACTTGCCATAGTTGAACGTGCCATTGCATCACAATTCATTACATCCATAGACTACAAACAGCCATTATCCCTTGTCATTTGCCGTCCTTCGATCACACCTACAGCTGTTTTCTGGCAGTCGGCACCTATCATGTGGGTTCACCTTCCATCTTCACCAGCCAAGGTCATATATTCATATTACCAAG
This sequence comes from Tupaia belangeri chinensis, assembly GCF_000334495.1. NCBI lineage: Eukaryota > Metazoa > Chordata > Mammalia > Scandentia > Tupaiidae > Tupaia > Tupaia belangeri. Next base: position 619,505 of record NW_006209766.1, on the reverse strand, counting down.
CTGTAGCTGATATTATCACCCTGGCATGAAAATTGAGTGTTACATATTTTGGCAAAGACCCTAATACCATCATTCAGCTGTATACGAAATGTCAGGTAGACTGGTTATTTCAACAAACAGATTCTTGGCCTACAGCATGTGCTTCTTTCCTGGGAACTGTTGATAACCACCTTCCTCCAAACAAATTCTTACACTTCTTCTGCACCCACGATTTTGTTTTCCCTGTCTACACTTCGCTCCTTCCTATTCCACATGGTCTGACAGTTTTCACTGACGGTTCCTCCAATGGAACTGCTTCTTATTCCTTTTCTGATCAAACAGTTACATTCACCACGTCCTATACATCAGCTCAATTAGTTGAGCTGCAAGCGGTGATTGCAGTCTTTTCTGCTTTTCCTGATACGCCTTTATACTTATATATAGATAGTGCTTATACTGCTATGTCTGTACCACTTCTGGAAACTGCAGCACAGATTAAACCAATCTCTCAGGCCACACAGTTTTTCCTACAATTACAGTCTCTCATTAGAAACTAAGAGCTACCTTTTTATATTGGCCATTTGCGCGCACATACAGACTTGCCTGGCCCTTTAACTGAAGGTAATTGCCACGCTAATTTGGCCACAAAACACTCCTTTTTGGTTCATACTCAAACTGACACAAACCTTTTAGATGCCATTGCTGCTCATAGACTACATCATTTAAATTCTCACATCCTTCGTCTCATGTTTAAAATTACTCGGGAACAGGCCCGACAAATTGTAAAACAATGTCCAGCTTGTGTTACTCTTTTGCCTGTACCACATTTGGGTATCAACCCTAGAGGTCTTATGCCTAATGCCCTATGGCAAATGGATGTCACTCATGTTACTGAATTTGGTTCTCTAAAATATGTACATGTCACTATTGACACCTTTAGCGGTTTCATTTTTGCCACAGCACAAACTGGAGAGGCTGGGAAGCATGTTATTTTCCATGTTCTTGCCACACTCTCTGTTCTGGGCAAGCCTCACCAAGTTAAAATGGCCCAGGATACACAGGACACAATTTTGTCTCCTTTTGCAAACTACTCCACATTAAACATATCACGGGGATTCCATATGATCCCCAAGGACAAGGTATCGTTGAGCGTGCTCATCTCTCCCTAAAAAACACTCTCCAAAAATTAAAAAAGGAGGAGATTTTACAAACCAAAGGCTCATCAAAAAACCTTCTAGCACACGCACTCTTCGTACTCAACTTTCTAACGCTTGATAAAGATGGCCAGCTGAACGCTTCTGGCATTCAACTACTAAAACAAATTTTGCCACAGTCTTGTGGAAGGATCCTTTAGAACACATGGAATGGTCCAGACCCCATTCTTATTTGGGGAAGAGGATCTGTTTGCATTTATTCCCCAAAACTGGAAGCCACATGATGGCTTCCAGAGAGGCTAGAAAAATAGGTTGACTCTCCATCCAGGGAGCCTGAGTCCCCTGAGAATTTTCTTTCTTCCTCTACAGGACTCCCCGATCACCAAGAATCGTCTAAAGATGACGACTATACTTCCTGAACTTCTCCTCCTCTCTTTCCTCGGAGTGACCTTTGGAGGTTTCGGAGAACCTGCAATATTCGCTGAGCTCCGCCAACAACTCTCACCATGTAGCTGCTCCGGTGGATATGTTTCCTCCCTCTCCTTTTCACCTATTTTGACTCATTCCTGTGCCGGGGGACACACCTCATACCTTGATGGCACTTCTAAAAAGTACTATTGTATCAAGCCACCCACCATCTCCTCCTCCTCTATTCCTCCCCAATGCCCCTGTACATCTTTCCTAAACTCGCTTCACCAATCTTGCTACAATCATGCCACCACATACATTGCCGGCAACAAGACTTATCTCACAGCTACACAAATTAGAACCTTTTCAGGATCTTTTAACCATATGAGCCATCAGCTACCCTGCACTCAAGACAATCAAGGAAAACAACTTTGCTGGCACGTTCAAGCCCCTGTTCACATCTCTGATGGTGGCAGGCCCCAAGATCTCCTTAGACAACATAAAACATAAAAATGTTTAGAATCTCTTTACCCACAAGTTTCCTACCACCCACTCGTTCTCCCTAAGCCAAGAAAACAGCCACTCGATTCCAGAACCTATGACCTTCTAAATGTCACTTTTGCCCTCTTAAACACATTTAATCCCATCCTCGCACAAAGCTGCTGGCTCTGACTCCCTCATCAAACCCCCCAACCCCTATGCACTCCCCTCAAACCTATCTCTCCATTCCCCCTCTTCCAATTGCTCCGTTTCCCCATCCTTTTTAGTTCAGCCTCTCTTCCTCGTCAATACTTCCTGTATAACCTCTAATTCAACCACCATTACTTCCATTTCCCTCAGTTTCATGTCCTTCTCCAACTGCACCACTCATCTTGCTCTCTTGCTACTCTTCTCCCAGAAATTGAGGTTATTAATGGAAATGAACCAGTCCCCATCCCATCCCTTGATTTTATTGCAGGGAGACCCAAACGAGCTGTCCAACTTATCCCTATCTTCGCCACCTTGGGATTCACCGCAACCACCACTGCGGGCTCCACAGGCCTGGGTTATTCCCTTCACCTCAAACAAATCACAGAAGGGTTAATTTCTGATGTCCAACAGGTCACATCTACCATTACCCTAATCCAAGACCAACTTGATTCCCTCACAGAGGTGGTCCTACAGAATCAGAGAGGATTAGACCTCCTGGTAGCGGAACAGAGAGGCCTTTGTCTTGCCTTACAGGAACGATGCTGTTTCTATGCCAACAAGTCTGGCATTGTCCAGGACAGAATCCACGAACTCCAAGAAACCGTGAAAACCCACAGACGCCAGCTGTCAGACAACCCTTTCTTCACTATTTGGAATGGACTCTTGCCCTTCTTACTCCCTATCCTTGGACTCATCCTCGGGCTGCTGATTGTCTGCTCCCTGGGGCCGATCATCTTCCAAAGGCTAAAAACATTCATCAGTCACCAAGTTACCTCCCTCCTTTCACAACCTAGTCAGGTCCATTACACTAGACTGGGAATGGCCAATGCCGATAAACACCATAACCTAGCCTGAGGAGCTGAGTTGGTTAGCCAATGACGGGTAAGAGAGTCTGGCCAATTTAATGCCACCTCCACTTAAGACAGGATGCCCATCCTTGCTATGGGTTGTTCCTATGATGGGTAACCGAGGAGATTCGGCTACTAGGACTCCAACCTAAGACAGGCACAACTCCCCCAGGTTCCCAATCTTTAGAAAAAGAAAAAGGGGACATGTGGAGAGCCACATGCACCAAAATGGCTGAAATGACTTTCACACAATGACCTCCAGACTTCCCTGTTCCAGGAGTAAACTATCCGCCCCTAGGCTCCCCAACCTAGCTAACATCTGCAAGCAGCTTCTCAATCAGGTCCCCAACAGCAATCCGCCCCTAAGCTCCGCCCCTTGGTTAACGCCCCCAGACAAAACAATCAATTACTGGTCCAAAATATATCCTTCGTTTATCTATTGGGCAATCAATTACCACCCTGCTGTGTATATAAGAATGTTCTCTGGCCCTCAATAAATGAGCGACTGTATATCATTCAGAGCTGTGACACCGTGTCGCTCCCGTGTTGTGACGCTGCGCCGGTTCCAGACCTCCACTCTCTCACTCAAGTAGCCTGTTGATTGTCCCATGGGCCGGGACACCTATCAATAGATGACAGACAGGTATTTGGAATACTGTCACTAATCCTTATCATTTATTGGGAAAATGACCACTGATAAGTTGCAAAGAAACTGAGAGGAACTGTAAGTACCTGATGGGAACTCTATACTCAGAGTTTCCCTAAATGCAATGATCTCTTAAATAGCATGTTTTGTTTTTGTTTTTGTTTTTTTATTTTTGTTTTGTGGAAACCCTGGGAAATATACTTATGGAATTATTATAGGTATGAATTCTGTGAAACATGTTATCATTTAAGGCACAGCAACTTCCAAACCTGCCTGATGTCTATCTCGTCTTCTCACATCTTACTTTTTGGGTGACTGTGTATCCTGTACCCATGTGAATAAACCACTGTAAGGACTCGCACTGAGAGAAATAGTTGTTGCACATCGCTGGCAAGCTGAGGTCCCTGTTGTATGATATTCTGAACAGATAGAGCCAATATAACCTAAAGGCAGTCTTAGTCTAAATGCTTAGTTGAGCCTAAGATGATCCTTTGATGGGAACTGAGGGCGAAATGGTCTTTGGTGCTTTTGTTCTGATTAAAGAGAGTAATATCCTTATTCTTAGTACAGTCTGAAGTACTAGTGATAAAGTATTATAATTTGTACAAACTTATTTAAGTGGTTTATCAAAAAATGTTATATGTATAGATGTAGACCCAAGTGGTAAAATACAAGGTCTTTTGAAGATTTATGGAAAATGTGAATTTCAAAAATTTTTGCACCAAAATAAAATTGTACTTTAATTCCATTTTCCATGAACTATTTTTAAAATTATTTATTTATTTAATTTATTTATTCATTTGTTTATTTTAATTTGATCAGAGAGATGTGGGGAGAGAGAGAGATGGAAACTGAGACAGCAAGCCACCAGATCCGGGACTCAAACCGTGGTCGCCTATATGGGAGTGCCAGCACCTTAACCACTAAGCCACCTGCTGGTCTTTCCATGAACTTTTTGAAGTCCTTCCCTCTTAAGGATTGGTGAATGTATAATAGGTGAAGGTTTCAAGGATGATGATCATATTATTCTTTCAACTTTTACATATTTTTGAATTCAATTGGCAAAATTCAAACAATAAGAAAAAAAACAAAAAACCCACACTTTTAAGAATGATATTCTTTTTTTTTTTTGGAGAGGTTTTTGCTATAGGGTGCGTGCGCTTGCCAGAAAGACAGAGAGAGACAGAGAGACAGAAAGCGAGAAAGCACCCCCCCAGGGGAGATGGCCACACGGCAATCCCTTCTCCTCCATTCTCCTCTCAGGATCTTGTGCACACATGCACACGCACCCGGTGTGAGTTTAAGCCTCTGGGTCCAGGACTCGAACCATGATCGACTACATGGGAGTCCAGTGTCATAGCCATTACTCTAACTGCTGGTCCCAAGAATGATATTCTTGAGCCAGCAAGTAGCATGATAGCTAGGAGGCTGGACTCCCACATGGCTGACCATGGTTCAAGTCCTGGACCTGGTGGCTTGCTTTCTCACTTTCTGTCTCTCTCTCCCTCCCTGTTCTTCTTTGGTGAGAGTGCATGTCCTATAGCAAATTTTAAAATAATCACAAATAAAATAATTATTTTAAAATGAATGGTATTCTTCCATATATTACGGAATATTAAAAACAGTGCAATTTATAAAAAAAATTAAAACCTCAAAGTAATAGAAGGAGACTAGTAAGATACAATGTGAAATGGGTCCACGTCATCTTCAGTCCATGCGCCAATCTCAAAGGAAGGCAGCAGCTGCATGGGAAATATGAATGAAGTGAAAAATAAAGAAAAACGATCATTGTCCTTTGGGTTTATTCTCGTCTCACTCTTTGAGCTCTCAGCTGTGGCTCTGGTTCCTTCTGCAGGATGGGAGAGTGGAAAACAATTTTCCTCACCTTAAGAGAGAGTTCTCAGTGCTCTAAGGATTTTTGACCGCAGAAACCAGAATAACATCCATTAATCTCTCACCAATGGTTCATTGTACACGTGAGGCTTAGTATCTGTGATGGATTGGTTCTAACCCTGCCCCCAACCCTTGAATTCAAAAAGTTCATTGAAAATGGTGTTAAAGTATGAATTATTTTGGTACAAAAGATTTCTTAAACCCATGAAGTTTTCTCATATATATTTTCCATGAACTTTTTGAATACACCCCCCCACACACACACACACTTTTTTTTTTTTCTTTTTTGAGAGGTTTTGCTATAGGGCGCTCACCAGCCAGCCAGAGAGAGACAGAAAGATAGAAAGCGAGAAATCACCCCTCAGAGGGCATAGCCACGCCACAATCCCTTCTCCTCCATTCTCCTCTCGGGATCTTGGGCACACACGCACACGCACCCAGCGTGAGTTTAAGCCACCGGGTCCGGGACTCGAACCATGGTCGACTACATGGGAGTCCAGCAACATAGCCGTTATGCTAACTGCTGGTCCCTAGCGTAAACACTCTTGCTAGGGCTGCAGGCAAGAGTTACCTTATGTTAGGCCGAGTTAGCATTGGCTGAGTTAGCGTATTCATCGCCATGACAGGGTTTCGAGGATGGGGCACAGGAATTCGCGTACAAACAGGACACAGGAATTTGTAATTAAACAGAAGACAGAAACTTGTAAAATAGCAGAGGACGGGTGGGCCAGGTGGCACCAGAACAAGGTTTACCTAACTTTAACTGGGGGTTCTTATCTAAATTCAAGCAGGCGATAACAGCTAGACCCTATCTGCACATACCCCCTCCCTTGTGTGCTGCATACTATGAAAAGTTACTGATAGTATATCCTGTATTGTCTCCTGAGCTATAAAGGGCCCCTCTCTCCTAGGTTCCAGGTCCTTGTTGCAACCGGCTGTGTCGGGCATAAACTTGGACCCCAGCTAGCTGGAAAAATAAATGCCTCTTAAACAGTTGCATTGTTGTGGTCTCCTCTGCGTTGCCACTAGTTAAAAATCGATATTTGTACCCTACAGCAAAAGCCTATAAATCCCGAAATTTTTATGTGTGAGCCTAAACTCTTCCTGAGCTTCAGACTTGCATATACTTGACAATGCTAACTGGATGATTATCATCTCAAACTTAACGTGCAAATCACACATCTTTGGATGTACCCTCTAACCTGCCTTTGCCCTCTTTACCATCTCAGGCAACTCTATCCCCATGCAGCTACTCAAGCCAGAATCTACTGATGGCCTCTTCATTTCCCCCTTTGCCTGTACATCTATTTACGATTCGCCTGCATGTTGCTATTTTTACATTCAACATATATTATGAATACCATATCTTCTCACCACCTGGTATTGCTAACAGTTGAATCCAAACTACTACCACTCCCAACTGGCACTACTCTTGACCTGCTACAAGTATCCAGAGTAATTATCTAGAAGCATAAATTAGAATTAAGGTGCAAATAGTAACATTGTGTTTTTAATTTAACTAAATAATGCCTTAAAACAGGCCAAATAGGGTAACAACATTACAAAAAAATGGTAGACAACATTACCAACAAACTATGGAAAAAGGTATCCTCAAAATCTGTAAAAAAAGTAGTAGGTGGAGACAAAAATACTACAGCTAAGACTTGTGTAGTTTAACCATCTGTTCAGAAAAAAAAAAAAAAAAAAGGAGCTACGTAGGATATCTGACAGACTGGCGAATCCCCACATAACCAACAGGTACTCACTGGAAAGCTAATCATGCTAATTTGAGAAGAGCAGGTAAAACAGGGAGTGAGTTATGGGACGCCTGGAAAGGTTCTAAATGGCTGTAAGTGATGAATCAGGGAGGGAGAAAGAGAACTATGGTCAGGTAGAGGCATGCAAATGGCTTAACCAGTAGTTGGGAAAGTTTGCTTTTTTAAACTTTATTTTACTTATTTATTTATTTATTTATTTTATTTTAATTTTTTTTGGAGAGGTTTTTGCTATAGGGCACGTGCGCTCGCCAGACAGGCAGAGAAAGACAGAGAGACAGAAAGCAAGAAATCACTCGCCAGGGTGGATGCCACAATCCCTTCTCTTCCATTCTCTTCTCGGGATCTTGGGCATGCACGCACATGCACCCAGCTTGAGTTTTAAGCCACCGGGTCCGGGACGTGAACCGTGTTCTACTACGTGGGAGTCCAGCGACATAGCCATTACGCTGACTGCTGGTTCCCACTTATTTATTTATTTTAATTTGACCAGAGAGAGAGTGAGCAAGAGAAAGTGAGAAAGCAAGCACCAGATCCGGGATTTGAACCACGGTCAGCCATGTGGGAGCCCAGCACCCTTAACCACTACGCTACCTGCTGGCCCCGAGAAAGTTTTACCTCATTTGTAGAATATGGTGGAATGGTTTATAAGTAGTCTTCATATAATTTTGCATTTTTCTGTAAGTCTGACTATTTTTTAATGTTTTATCTTTTGACGAAGGTGAAGGTTATAAGGGTATCTGCCTTATAACTCACCAAGCTATATATTTTAACATGGCTTTCTGTTATCTATTTCATATTTAAAAGAAACTTCTAAGATTTTGGAGAAGTTTAGCTATAGGGTGCGTGCACTTGCCAGACAGACAGAGAGAGACAGAGAGATAGAAAGCAAGAAATCACCCCCCCGGGGGGATGGTCACGCCGCAATCCTTTCTCCTCCATTCTCCTCTCGGGATCTTGGGCACACAAGCACACGCGCCAGGCATGAGTTTTAAGCCACCAGGTCCAGGACGCGAACTGTGGTCGACTACGTGGGAGTCCAGCAACATAGCCATTACGCTACCTGCTGGTCCCAAGAAACTTCTAAGACTTAAAAATTTTAAAAATAAATAAATTAGATAACTTCTAGTCACTTTTAGAAAATAATCTAAATTCTTAACAATTAATAAAAAATGATATAAGACTTGATCCCTCAACTTTACCTTTTTCTCTTACTCACTATTCCTTAATTCTACCCTGCCCTACTAATTGCTCCTGAAAAGCACGAGGCTCATTTGCATCTCAAAGCATTGGTATTTGCTATCACTCTGCTTGGCAAGTTGTATATAATCATATTGTTATAGTCTACTCAGCGGGAAATAAGAGGACATCCAGACATAGCCAAATTTATTGGAGTTTATTGATTTAGCCAGAGGCATACAGGGTGTAGGGGGAGAACTCATGTCTCTTAAAACTCCACAGCCCCAAGTGAAAGGAGAAAGGAGCTTATAAAGGTAAAAGATCACATTCTTTTTCTGTGGTTCTAAAAGAGTAGGGGGGTAGGGCTTTAAAATCCTAAAAGGGAAGCAAGCAAAAGCGCATCACAAAAGTAGAAAAATCGCAGGTTAATCATCCTTAAGGATGGGTCCCATCAAGAGAAACACATCACAGAAGCAGGTTAATCCTCTTTCCAGGTGTGTCCTTACTAAACGTGATGGAATCTTAATCATCTTTTACGGCTCCAATCAAAGTCCAGGGACTGGACCTCATCTCAAGGTGATTAGGGAAAGTGAAGGGAAAGTGGGGTTTTAAGGACAATAGGAATGTTAATCACTATATTTACAGTTACAGAGAAGGGGAGAGAGCAGATTTCCAGTCATAGGAATTTAACAGTTTATAATGGCGGTGCTTCTCCAAGATGGAGTCGTTCCTCCAAGATGGAGTCGAGCCTGCTTCAATATGGCCTGAGCCCTTCTTGTTCTTCTCTCTTCTTGTTCAAATATGCCTACCTCAGCATATATAAATATGTTTAAATACAAATGAATGGTCAAGAGCATTCACATTAAAAATGAAAATGAAATTGTGGACGGAAGTCTGACTACTTTTCCTATTTTTCCAAAATCTTTTGAAAAGGGGACTGGGGAAGTCATGCCCACAAACATTAACAGACCATGTATTTTCTATTAGCAGAATTCTTCCTACCTCCTGTCCCTGGCATAGGATCTTTGAGATGTGTATTTCAACCAATTACAGTATATTCTTGTGCTTATCTCTTCCCAAGACACAGAACTTCTCTTTTCCTTGAGATGTAGATTAAGCCTTTCTTTAACTAATCTCTTCCCAAGACACAGATCTTCCCTTCCATCACCACCTAAGAATTGTGGAATCCACCTATAACCTACAAGCCCCCCACCCCCACCCCGCTTCTACATGTCCTGCCTTTTTGGGCCAGACCAATGGAAAATCTCTTCACTAAATGTTGTCTGTCAATCTCAAAAACAAATAAAAGGAACCCCTGTACATGATCACCCCAAGAAAAGGCATGTATGTCTCTTCTCCAGGCCTAGGTCACTCACATTTGGCTTGGAAATAAATCGTGTTAATTATTAATTATTAATTTTACAGTTGGTTATTTTTTCCATCGACAAAATAATGAACCAGGAAAGAGAATAAGCCCACAACAAAATAAAGAGAGAAACAAGAGAAGGTGAATGAGTATAAAATGGGTAAAGGCAAAGTTCCTTAGAAAAATGTGGTGAGATATTATTCTTCCCTGAGTTTTCTACACACTCCTTTTAAGGGAGACCTCCTACTTCTCCCTACTTATCTGGGCTATTTCCAGTAATGATGGCTTCCCCACTCGCCATACCTAACTCACCCTTGTACTGTCTTCTTTTATCTTCTCTCATTGTCACCCAAGGATCTTTCCATTGTTTCAATATGATAATCACATGTGGTTTAAAAAGGGAATGTCCTGCTTATAAGATGAGTATGCCACACAACGTAGAAAAGAGATATTAGTTCAAAAATACTTTGAGCTTTGGTTATTAGGCAATAAACTAAACATCAAAATCATTTTAGTAAATAATTCAGAGAACAAATCAGGAGAAGAGTGCTGGAAGCAGAAACCAGCCCAGGCCTGAGAGATAAGCCAGAAGAGAAGAATGCAGGAGGGAGTAGAAAAACCTCATTCTCACGTGGAAAGCCTCAGGGAATGTATGATCAACTGGATGGAACTCCAGGCATGGAAAGTGTCTCAAGATGTTGGGTGACATTCCACAAGCCAAGAAATTGTCTAAATACTAAGTTAATGATAGCTATCAATCTTGTACCAGGAATATAGCTACAAAGAATGCCATGTATCTTGTACACTGTTCTCTATAGCCAACCACTACTTATCTGATTTAATTTGGAATAAAAGGACTCTGTTCTAGCACAGTTTGCCTTTGCTCCAAGAGAGCTTTAGCCCCTTGCTTTAACCTTTTCCTCGTCTCTTTTCTCTATCCTTTGTACCATTCTACCTTCAAACCCTGAATTTCTCATATCTGGTACCCAAACAGGGACTTGAAGGTAGAAGGACACTAAGAAGTAAAAGAAAATTTTTCAAATGTCGGAGGGACGGAAGGGATTTCTGAGTCAGATTAACTCAACCTACGAGGTTCAGCTCAGGGTAAGTATGGGAAATACGTCTTCTAATTATAAATCTTATATACGAATCTTACACACTCTACTCAAGACCTCTAGGTTAAGGTAAAAATGACCGCTTTTGAAGAACTTTTTTATTTGGTCTGTAAACATTGCTTTTGGTTTACTCCCTGTGGCAAGAATGCTCTCAATTATAAACAATGGAAACTAGTTATTCGCGCATTAAGGCGGGCTCATCAGCAAGGGGAAACTGTTCCTTTATCTGTATGGTCCCTATGTAATCTCACCTTTTTAGCTTTAGAGCCACTTTGGTCAGAATCTGGGGAAGAAACTCCATCTAATAAGCTGGACTCAAACAGAGAAGTAAAACAAGTGGATTCTCTGGAGGACGAAGTTTCAGGTTTAGAAAGTCCACCACCTACAAAAGAGAAATTCTCTCTCCCACCTAAAGAATGGAGGTCTTCTAATGAGCTTCCTCCTAAAAATTCAGCTGTTCACTCAGCTTTATACCCTGTACAAGCTGAAGTTCCATGATATGAAAATTACAAAAAAATTATACATAAGCAAACTTCTGCAAAACCTATGGCTCCTCCACTTTATTCTTTGGTTGGTTTTAAGAGGTTTTTGCTATAGTGCGCATGCACTTGCCAGAAAGACAGAGAGAGAAAGACAGAAAGCGAGAAATCACCCCCCAGGGGGGGATGGCCACGCCTCAATCTCTTCTCCTCCATTCTCCTCTCGGGATCTTGGGCACACACGCACATGCGCCCGGCGTGAGTTTAAGCCACCGGGTCCAGGATGCGAACAGCAGTCGACTATGTGGGAGTCCAACGACATAGCCATTATGCTAACTGCTGGTCCCCCTCCACTTTATTTTAATAATTCTTTTTTTAAAAAGAATTCTTTTATTTAACTTTATTTATTATTATTATCATTATTATTTTCCAGTTTGATCAGAGAGAGACAGAGAGAGGAAGTGAGAAAGCAAGCCACCAGGCCCAAGACTTGAACCATGGTCAGCCATGTGGGAGTCCAGCGCCTTTAACCACCATGCCACTTGCCAGGCCCTATTCTAACAATTCTTTTTACGATACTTCTGCTAAGACTGTTACTGTCCCTTATTCTCCTATGATACAAGCCCTTTTACTGAGCTTAAATGGATTAAAACCGATTTGCATAATTGTTTTTCTGGCAGTCCTGATAAACAGATGACTAGATTTCAACATGCTTCTTTGTCTTTTGAGCAGATACTAAAAAAAAATAAAATAATTCAAGACCTGCAATTATGGGATAAAATGTCAGAAATCTCAGAGCTATAGATTCTTTCTGTTTGCCAAGAATATTCAAGGTCATTTAAAAACTGTTTTCTTGGAACTTGCGCCCCTCCCCACCCCATCTGGACACCCGTTCCAGCAAAGGGCTTTGCCTGATGGACTGCAGGCCGCCTATGCCTGGAGGGCTTAACAGTTGGGACATGTGGCTCATCCCCTCCCCCACTTGCCTTTGAACTCTGAGGACTTCCTTTGTACAAGGCATGGCCTGCATGGCATGCATTGCACGCCACAGGATCTCTTTGTTACTGAGTTGAAGCTCAGTGGCTCAATTTCAGGCACACCTATTCTCTAGAAACAGAGAAGACTTTGGGTCATGCAGGACCAGTGACAGTGCAAGGTGCTGGTGAGCAACGGGGAGGCAGAGCAGAAGAGAGATCGCCAATTGCCTACTCCTGCACACCTTTGAATGCTCAGAGATACCTTGAATAATTTAGGAAGGAATGTATAGATCACCAGATGACTAGAAACCATCGCAGAGGTGCAAGAAATATGAGCAAGTAACAAAATGTCTCTCCCCCAAGGGAAAACATCAATTTCTCATCACCCACAGACAACACAATGGAAATCGTGGAAATGTCAGATAAACAATTCAGAATATTATAGTGACCAAACAAGATGCAAGAGAAAAGAGACATCTAGCTCCACGACCAAACAAGATGCAAGAGAAAAGAGACATCGAGCTCCACGAGATGAGGAAGTCCTTTCACAATTTGAAAGAAGAATAGGCACCATAAAACAGAATCAAATGGAATTTTTAGAGATGAAGAATGTGATACAGGAAATTGAAAACCTCTTTCAAAAGTATTAAAAGTAGATTAGATCACACAGATTGAATCTCAAATGTAGAAGACAAAACCTCTGATCTAGAAAACATTATCAAAAAACTGAGAAAACAACCTCAAGAAATGAGGATAATACATAAGGAATACTAGATACCATCAAGTGCCCAAACATTTGGATAATTGGTATCCCAGAAGAGGAAGAAAATAATACAAAATAATAATAAAACTTTTAAAACCTAGAGAGGTATTTGGATACCAGACCCAAGAAATACATAGGCCCCCAAATAAAATCAACCCAAACAGATTCTCTCCAAGGAACATCATAGCCAGATTAGCCAAAATACAGACAAAAATGATACTAAAATTGGCAAGAGGGAAATGTCAAGTTACTTACAAAGGTTATCCCATCAAGCTAACATTAGATCTCTTGTTAGAAACAATTCAGGCAGGGACCCCCAGCCACTGAGGCCGTGTGGGTGCTCTGGCGGTTCTCTGCAGGGCACATGATAGCCAGAGAGCAGGAGCCGAGTTCTGTTAAGTCTCCTGATTCTCAGAAGCTTCTGGACACTCTGCTGCAGAACCTCTATGACTTCGCCTAAAGCTAATATCCTTGAAAAAGAAGTGGATGTACAGGAATTTAACCTAGAAAAGGCTCTGGTGGAAGTGCACCGGTTTGGAATCACAGGTTATGGAAAAGGGAAAGAACCAGTCCTGGAACCTGAACACGCTGTCATGCTGGCTGTCCAGCCTCTCAAAAATAGTTACGTGAATTACAAAGTTTTGCAGCAGCAAATCAAAGGAAAAAAGGCAGCAAGCAAAAAGAAAAGAGAGCCATCCAGGACACAGATATTTTCAAGAGAAAGAAGAGTTAAGGGCAGGAAGACAGGAAGCTCCAAAAGAGGAAGTCGGCTCCCAGTATTTTGTCAAGCAGACAGATTGGAAGGTTGGGAAATTTAAAAATTGGACGTTGATTCTGAGCCCTGTTGACTTCAAGAAGATCAAGTCTTCCAGAGTGGCTAAGTGACGTGCTTTACCAGATAAGGACCATAGGTCAAGTCACTGCGCCCCTGGACCCCACCAAGACCTCAGGACTGTTCTTGTTTGTGCCACAGGGTGCTTTTTCATTTTAGGGGGAAAAAAAAGTCAAACAAACAGCTTTTCTAGTTGCTAAAGTGTGTGCGCAGTGCTGAGTGCAGCAAGGAGGGCTCAAGCTGTAGAGATGTTTGAGTGTCCTAGCTGGCTCTGCTCACGTTCCTGCTTGCTGGTTTTTGGTGCATTTGCTCCTGAAACGCTTTTCACAGTTTCAGTGTTCTGTAAGTGCTAGTGATTAACATTAACTGGCCTTTCAGTGTTTTTAATGACTTAATATTACTATATCATGAAAGATCTAAGAAAGTGGTAATTTATCAGGTTTTTGGAAAAGCAATTTTAATTTTCAGCCAACTGTATATAAAATCTATTTTGAAAAAAGGTATATAAATAAAACACAGTTTCTGTAAAAGAAAATTCAGGCAAGGAAAGAGTAGGAATACTATTCCTGGCAAGATCATCCTTCAAATGGGAAGAAAACATAATATCATTCTCATATAAACAAAACCTGAAAGAATTTACCAACACTATAACAGCTCTTCAAGAAGTACTAAAAGGAGCACTATATCAGGAAAACTAAAGACAGACAAACAGAAATAGGAGAACACAAAATAACCAAGGAAATGGCTTACAAAATGACAGAGATACACCACAAGTGTTTAATGTTGAACGTTAATCGATTGAATTCTCCACCTAGAAGATAGACTGGCTGATAAGATAAAAAAATACAGGAGCCTGCTATATGCTGCTTGCAAGAAACACACCTCACTGATAAAGAAATACATAGGCTGAAAGTGAAGGGCTGAAAAAAGATATTCTATGCAGATTGAAATAAAAAAAAAGGCTGGAGTTGCAATACTGGTATCAGACAAAATAGACTTTAAGACAAAAATTGTAAGAAGAGACAAAGAAGGGCAGTAGTGAAAGGGCTAATTCCCCAAGAAGATATAATGCTTATAAATATCTATGCACCAAATTTAGGAGCACCCAAATATGTAAAGGAAAGACTGCAAGATCTAAAAGGGGAGATAGACTGTAACACAATCATTGTTGGAGATCTCAGTACCCCATTATCTCTTTTAGACAGGTCAACAAGACAAAAAATTAAGCAAAGAAATCCAGGACCTAAATGACAGCATGAATCAGATGGACTTGATAGACATCTATAGAACTTTCCACCCCCCCCAAAAAACCCCACAAAATACATGTTTCTCTCAGCCTCACATGGTACTTTCTTGAAGATTGATCACATAATAGGGCACAAAACCAGCCTTTACAGATTCAAAAGCATAGAAACTATATCCAGCATCTTCTCTGACCATGATGGAATTAAACTTGATTTTAATCTCAGGAAAAACCCTCAAAAATACACAAATTCATGGAAACTAAACAACCTACTTCTAAATGACTTCATGACTACTGAAGAGATTAAGACTGAAATTTAAAAATTCATGGAAGCAAATTATAATGAGTACACAAGTTTCCATAATTTATGGGACATGGCAAAAGCAGTCATAAGAGGAAAGTTCATAGCAATTAGTGCACACACAAAAGAAGATGGAGGGACCAGCAGTTAGTGTAATGGCTATGTCGCTGGACTCCCACATAGTCAACCGTGGTTCACGTCCCGGACCCAGTGGCTTAAACTCACGCCGGGCGCGTGTGCGTGTGTGCCCAAGATCCCGAGAGGAGAATGGAGGAGAAGAGATTGAGGCATGGCCATCCCCCCTGGGGGGTGATTTCTCGCTTTCTATCTCTCTGTCTCTCTCTCTCTGTCTGGCGAGCTCATGCGCCCTATAGCAAAAATCTCTATAAAAAAAAAATGATGGAAAGGTAGCAAAAAGACAACCTAACATCATGCCTCAGGGAACTGGAAAAACAACAACCAAAAAAGAAAAAAAAAAATGCCAGGATAAAAGAAATAATAAAAATTCGAGCAGAAATAAATGAAATAGAAAATAAGCTAATTATACAGAAAATAAATAAAAGCAAATGCTGGATCTTTAAAAAGATAAACAAGATTGACACACCATTAGCTAGACTAATAAAGAAGAAGAGAGAAAGGAACCAGATATGTCAAATTCGCAGTGAATCAGGCAACATTACAACCGGCATAACAGGAATGCAAAACATCATTAGAGGATACTATGATGACTTATACACCAACAAACAAGAATATCTGGATGAGATGGACAAATTCCTGGAGACGTATAATCTACCACCATTGATTCAAGAGGACATTGAAAGCCTGAATAGACCTATAACAAACAATGAGATTGAATCAGTAATAAATAACCTCCCAACAAAGAAAAGTCCAGGTCCTGATGGCTTCACTGCTGAATTTTACAAAACTTTAAAAGAAGAGGTAACCCCCATCCTACTCACACTGTTTCTAGAGATCCAAAAGGAAGGAACCCTTCCAAATTCATTCTATGAACCCTCCATTACCCTCATTCCCAAAATGGATAAGGATACGACCAAAAAGGAAAACTACAGACTTATATCCCTGATGAATATAGATGCAAAAATTCTCAACAAGATACTTTCTAACCGTATTCAACAGCGTATAAAAAAGATTATTCATCACAACCAGGTGGGCTTTATTCCAGGGATGCAAAGGTGGTTCACTATACACAAGACCATAAATGTAATACACCATATTAACAGAAAGAAAGATAAAAACAGTATGATCATTTCAATTAATGTTGAAAAAGCATTCAACAAAATACAACATCCTTTCATGATTAAGATGCTCAGTAAAATTGGCAGAAAAGAATCAACTGTTAGCATAATAAAAGCCATCTATGAAAAACCTATAGCTAACATTATATTGAATGGAGAAAAGCTTAAAGCTTTTCCACTAAAAACTGCTACAAGACAAGGCTGCCCACTTTCTCTGCTCCTAATCAATATAGTACTGGAAGTCCTAGCCAATGCGATCAGACAAGAGAAGGAAATAAAAGACATTCCAATAGCGAAAATAGAATTTAAATGATCTGTTTACAGATGACATGATTGTTTACATAGAAGACCCAATAGTATCCACAAAAAAACTTCTCAAAGTAATGCATGCATACAATAAAGTGGCAGGATACAAAATTAGCTTACAAAAATCTATAGCATGTCTATATACAAACAAGCAGACAGAGACAGAACTGAAGAAAGTAATCCTATTTACCATGGCCACAAGAAGTATAAGATACTTAGGAATAAAATTAACCAAGGAAGCCAAAGACCTCTATAAGGAAAACTATGAAAACCTTACAAAGGAAATCAAAAAGGACACAAAAAAGTGGAAGAATATCCCATGTTCCTGGATCAGCAGAATTAATATAATCAAAATGGCAATCCAGTACAAATTAATCTACATATTTAATGCAACCCCTATAAAATTACAAGAAACATTCTTCACAGATCTAGAAAAGACAATTACAGAATTTGTCTGGAATCATAAAAGACCCCGTATTGCCAAAGCCATTCTACACAAGAAGAGTGGAGTAGGGGGCATCTGACTTCCTGACCCCAAAATATATTACAAAGCTATGATAATAAAACAGCAAGGCATTGGCACAAAAACAGACATGAAGACCAATGGAATAGAGTAGAGACCCCAGAAATAAACCCCAAAACATACAACCGACTCATCTTTGACAAAGGATACCAGTCAATCCAATGGGAAAAGGAAAACCTCTTTAGCAAATGGTGCTGGAAAAACTGGGTATCCATTTGCACAAAGATGAATCTGAACCCCTGTCACCATTAACAAAAATCAACTCAAAGTGGATCAAAGATCCTAAGACCACAAATGATAAAACTACTGGTGGAAAACACTGGGGAAACTCTGGGAGACATTGGGGTAGGCCAAGACTTAAGTAAGACCCCCAAAGCACAGGCTATTTCCCCCAAAATAGACAAGTGGGTTTACATCAGATTTAAAAGTTTCTGCACAGAAAAGGACACAGTCACTAGTGTGAATCGACAACCTTTAGAATGAGAGAGAATATTTTTAAACTGTGCCTCAAGTAAGGGATTGATAACCAGAACACAGGGGGAACTCAAGCTGCTTACCTGGGAAGAAAAAAGATTAACCCAATTAAAAGATGGGAAAATTAGGTGAATTAACAACTCTCTAAGGAAGACATATGAACAGCCAAAAAGCATATGAAGAAATGTTCAATATCCCTCATCATAAGGGAGATACAGATCAAAACCACAATGAGATACCACCTAACCCCAGTCAGAATGGTGAAGATTAAAAAAAAGAAAGAAAAATGATAAATGCTGGAGGGGATGCAGTGAAAGGGGAACACTCCCACACTGTTGGTGGGATTATAAATTGGTCTAGCCACTGTGGAGAACAATATGGAGGTTCCTCAAAGACCTTCAGATAGAACTACCATATGATCCAGCAATTCTGCTCCTGGATATCTACCCAAAGGACAGGAGAATACTCAATCAGAAAAGCACTTGCACATCTATATTCATTACAGCCTTATTCATGATTGCTAAGACATGGTCCCAACCTAAATGTCCACAAACAGATGAATGGATTGAAAAAGTATGGCACATATACTCCATGGAATACTGTTTAGCCACAAGAAACAACAAGGCCCTGGAATTTGATAGAAAGTGGATGAAATGGGAGATGTATTGCTGAGTGGAGCAAGTCAGGCTATGAAAGAGAAACATTGTATGTCTCCCCTTAACATATACCGACTGTAAGTACTCAATGACAGAGACTGAAAGACTGGAGGACATTCAAGCATTAAAAATTTTTATGAACACTAGAGCCAAAGTGGAAAGAATGGGGGAGGGTAAAAGCATAGGAAAGGAAAAAATGGGAGGCGGGGGGGAATGGAGAGGTAAGGCATTTGTGTAACACAGATATGGTTTATTATTTGTTGATGAGGATGTGCGCATGTTCTCTACTGGGCTGGACTGAGGTGTGTGTCATGCTGGGTAAAGTCTCTTTACAATCTAAATGATGTATAGCGATTAAATGTATAAATAATAATTAAAATTAATAAACAAAAAATTATTAAAAAAAAAAGAACTACTGAGAGAGGAGGTGTATGTGTGGGCAGTAGGATAAGCGCCAAGTCAGTAAAGGGCCCTGGCTCATTTTCCCTTCCATAGTTTTTGGGTTCTGTCTAAGAGTCTTCTAACATGGAAGCCCAAGGCAGTTTACCAAAGAAAGGAACCCAATTTGGAAAAGAACCCAAAGAAAGCAACCTCTAAGAATACACAAGTGCAGCAGTGGATCAGGATATAGGGTGGCTATGAGCCCACTCTTGGAGTCTGGCAGGTGAGTTGGCTTCAGCACTTACCAGCTGGCCATGTGGTCACTGGCCAGTTACCCACCTCTTTGAGCCTCTTCTCCCATCTGTATAATGAGGATTATGGGACCAGCAGATGGCATAACAGTTACATCACTGGGCTCCCACATGGCTGACCATAGTTCAAGTCCCAGACCCAGTGGCTTGAAAATCACGTTGGGTACGTGTGTGTGCGTACTCAAGATCCTGGGAAGAAAATGGAGGAGAAGTGATTGAGGCATGGCCATCCCACCAGGGGGGTGATTTCTCACTTTCCCTCTCCCTGTCTCTGTCTTTCTCTTCAGTGAGTGCATACTCCCTAAGGCAAAACCTCTTAAAAAATAAAATAATGAGGATTATGTAGCATCTGTACCTAGGCATGTTGAGGAGTCAATAACAAATTGTATGTTAAGCTTGGCAGCTTAGTCCTAACTACAGGTTAAGGCCTGGTGCCCATTTGATAAATTTTCAGTGCCTTTTAAGTGATTATTAGGAGAATAAATTAAAAAAAATCCCTTGATCTGAAGATTTTCTATCTTTTATATCATGATTCACACATCAAGCTTCTTGAATGAGTAAATGTCAACTTCTCACAACTGGATATAAACTTTAGGCAGTCTGGTGTTGAATTTATGGATTTCCCAGGAAACTCAATGTTTCACTAAAAGTCTCACATCTAGTGTCATAGGCAGACCAGAACCCAAAGCAGATAACCACCTGGTCAGGCTCTCTGGTGGCTCCTGCCCTACCCTGCTTTCATCACAATCTGTCCTTTATCTGCTCATTGGTCTCCCTTGAGCCATTCCACTGAAGCATATATTCCCAAGAATGAGGGGGACTTTCATTACATAGGGGCTGATTCTCTCCTACATTCTGGCCCAGAAGTTCTAGTTAAGTGTTGTCTGAGTCCTGCCACCTGGTTCTTTGACATGACCACAAACCAAAAGTGAATTGATCAAGTTTCTGCTGGCTTTGGAGTCTTCCTCCACAGAGAAGGCCTGGGCAGTCTGTTTTCAGGTACCCTTTGTGGTGGTGGCAGGAGGAACAGGAAGGGTGTGGGTGCCTCATGGTGTCTATATTCTGCCTCATCCCACCCAGGAGAGACCACTGTGGGCAGAGAAGCTCAGGGAGGATCAGGTGTCCTAGAAGCACCTGAGGCATCCAAGCTACATCAGGCAGAAGCAGAGCTATGGCTGCGGTACTGTGGACATTGTCTGGGCAATGCTACTCATTTTGTCGTGTGACCATTCTCCTACTAGCTCTCATCTTGGCCTGCTATGACTATTCTTGCATGAGCTTAACAAGGCAGGAGATAAAAAGAGTATTAGCTGAGGTAAACATGGCAATTAGAGAACACTATGGCCAACAAAATGTAGAACTATCAAGAGTGGTGCATCCCCAGCCAGACTTGCTAATACCCCCTAGAAGAGATGTCCTTGTGGTGACACCTTGGCTGGCTCCCATTGTGTGGGAAGGGACTTTCAATATTGACATACTAAATCAGCAGTTCCGACAGCAGAATGCCACCATTGGATTAACCGTGTTTGCCGTAAAAAAATACATAATCTTTCTGAAGCTGTTTCTGGAAACCGCAGAGACATACTTCATGGTGGGACACAGAGTGAACTACTACATCTTCACCGACCAACCTAAGCATGTTCCACAGATCCTGCTCCAAAAAGGAAGGCAGATGGCCATTCTCAGGGTCCAGAGCTATGCCCGCTGGCAGGACATCTCCATGCACCGCATGGAGGTGATCAGCATCTTTTCCCAGAGACGCTTCCTCAGGGAGGTAGATTACCTTGTGTGTGCAGATGTGGACATGAAGTTCAACGACCACGTGGGCGTGGAGATCCTCTCCTCCTTGTTTGGAACCATCCATCCTGCTTACTTGGGGTTCCCACGGGGTTCCTTCCCCTATGAACGCCGGCCTCAGTCCCAAGCCTATATTCCAAAGGATGAGGGGGATTTTTATTACATAGGGGCTCTATTTGGAGGGTCGGTGCCAGAGGTGTATAGGCTCACCAAGGCCTGCCATAAGGCAATGATGATTGACAAAGCTGGTCTCATTGAGGCCAAATGGCATGAGGAGAGCCACTTGAACAAGTACCTACTTCACCACAAACCCACCAAGGTCCTTTCCTCTGAGTACATGTGTGATCAGTTCCTGCTGTACGTTATGTGGGCCAAGCAGCTGGTGGGCTCGCCCTTCATCATAAAGAAGATGAGAGTTATGGTCTTGCCAAAGAATAACTCAGAACTGCGGGCTGATGAAGGACACTTCCAGAAAGGGTTCAGTGAGGAGTAATGGTCAGACAGCGTTAGTCATCCTCCTGGCATGCTATCCTAACTTAACAAGTGTTTTATAAGAAAGGGAACAATTCCACCTCTTTTTTTTTTTTTTTTTTTTTTTTGCCTGACTGAGAAAAATTGCTGATATGTCTCACCATCTCCCCAAATTTAGGCAGGTTTAATTTCATTTCCACCTCCTTTGCCACACACACATTTAAGCAGGTCTGAACTCTGGGCTCAGGCATAAATTCCTGCTCCCTCCTGGAGCTTCTCACTTGTTCTTTTAACACCTTTCAGGATGGAGAAGGTGAGTGTTTTCTGCCTGTCCTGCTGTACAAGGGTTTCAGGAAAATCTTTTCTCAAACAAGAAATGAGGCTCCCGGACACACAGTCTCCTGCCTCCTGTGGCAGTCACACAAAACCTGCCCCAACTCTTGGCCAAGTAGATGAATTCATGGCCTAGTTTTCAGATTCCTTGTAAAAAAATGAAAGATCCTTTGGAACCAGCAGGTGGTGAGGTAGTTAAAACACTAGAATCCCACATGGTTAACAGCGGTTTGAATCCTGGACCTGGTGGCTTGATAATCATGCCAGGCACATGTGTGTGCCTGCCCAAGATTCTGGGAGGAGACTAGAGAAGAGGGGATTGAGGCATGGCCACTCTCCCCACCTGGGAGGTGATTTCTCACTTTCCCTCTCTCTGTCTCTCTGTCTCTCTCTCTCTGGCAAGTGCATGTGCCCTATGCAAAAGCCTACCCCCCTCAAAAAAAAAAAATCAGAAGGGACCAAATGCTATAGAAAATAAAATTAACACTGTAAGTAGCATGGGGAATATTGAGAGACTTGGAATTAAAAAAAAAAAAAGTTGAATGGTCCCTTCGTGTATATGTGTACATATGTAGGTATGTACCCATGTATAGACATATGTATTATTACCAAAGAGCACATGTGGTTGCCAGAGAGACAGAAAGAGCCCCACAATGGGGCATGGCCATTCTATAATAATCTTTATTTCCCCACTCCAGGAGGATTTGGAGCACTCAGGTACATGTACCTTGCATGTTTTTCAAGCCACTGGGTCCAGAACTTGAATCGTGCAGTCAGCCATGTGGGATCCAACTACCTTAACCACCATGGCTTTGGTGGCCCCTACTTTGTCTTTTTAAAAAACAAATTATTATTTTTTTAGAATAGTTACTGGTTTGCAGGAAAATACATAGAATTTCCCTAACTACCCTTGCACATTCTCCCTATGCACAGTTGCTATGGTAATTAACCTCTTGCATTAGAGTAGGACAGTTGTTACATCTGATAAGCCAATATTGATATATTGAATTAACTAACATTCCATTGCTTAAATTAGGCTTCAAGGAGCAGGAGAGGGGTGAAGTTGTAGAACACAACATTCTGCAGGGCAGATCTACATGGGAAGGTTGCCCGTTTGTGGCTGGAGACCTCCTTGAGTACACTAGGCACGTGTGTGTCCATGTTACTGGTTGACTGAGGCTACAGTAGACAGACTAGAGCATTAGGACCCGATCGGGGGTACTATATCTTTGTCTCTTTCCTTCAGTCATGCAATAAATCAACTTAAAAAAAATTAGGAGACGCTAGCCAGTGGCATGAGGGTTGAGGTGGCTGAATCCCACATGACTGATTGCATGGTTCGAGACCTGGACCCAGGTGCATGTGTGTACATGTCCAAATCCCAAGAGGAGAATGTAGGAAAAAGGGTTGCTGCATGATCATCCCCCTTGAGTAGTGTTTTCTTGCGGAGAGCAGCCAGTCTGAGAAAGCATGTGACCTTGGGAACCAGCAGTTAGCAGAATGGCTATGTCACTGGACTCCCACGTAGTCGACCGCGGTTTGCGTCCTGGACCCGGTGGCTTAAAACTCACACCGGGCGCATGTGCATGCGTGCCCAAGATCCTGAGAGGAGAATGGAGGAGAAGGGATTGCAGCATGACCATTCCGGGAGGTGATTTCTCACTTTCTATCTCTATGTGTGCACCGTAAAGTAAAAATTCCCCAAAAAAAAAAAAAAAAAAAAAAAAAGGAAAGCATGTGACCTTTACCACCATGCAGTATTAGGTATGGGTATCAACAACAACAGGAAGATAACCAATGACAACAGGAAAATAGGGCTTTTGTATGTAAATGCTTCTCAATAGCCATTACTAGAGTAACTCACGGAAGCGCATTTTTGCATGCGTCTAAAGGTCACGTGTTTTCTCAGACTGGCTGCTCTCCACACTTTCTCACTTTCTCTGTCTCTGTCTCTCTCTCTTTGGCAAGCACATGCCCCTACCATAAATGAACAACAACAAAAGTTAGGCTTTGGTGACGGGGCCATGCAGGCAACACAAGCTGATAAGGATGCTGCCTCTCATTCTAAGGCAAGGCCTGGACTGGGAAGAAACTGAGGCAAGGCCCAGTTTACGAACTCTCCCTTGTGTCCTTGAACTGGCCGGTATTCAACTTCTCTGCCGTGAGTTTTACTGTTATTACGGTACCCTGCAAGGGTAAAACATCACCCCCAACCATTGCAATAAAGCCAATTAGTGATCTTGTAGGAATGTGGTTCCCTAAGACTGACA
>NW_006209766.1:593154-594297 GCF_000334495.1 Tupaia belangeri chinensis | reverse complement strand
ATCTTTGAGGGGTGTCCGGCATAGGACGTGCATGAGAAAGCATCGAGGCCTCTGTCTTCTGTTCACCTTCGCCGCCTCCATCGAGATAACCCACCCACGCCGAGGCTGGTCCCCGGCACTTTGGGACCAGCAGGTAATGTGGTGTTTAAGGTGCTGGACACTGCCACATGGCCAACCATGGTTCAAGTCCCAGACCGAGTGGCTTGCTTTCTCACTTCTCCTCTCTCTGTCTGTCTCTCTGGTCAAATTAAAATAAATGAATAAATAATATCAAAAAATAAAATAACTATATTTTAAAAATTAGGCTTTATTGTTTGTACTACATACATTCTATAGATTTTTGTGTGTGTGGGGGGGAGGTTTTTGCTATAGGGTGCATGCGCTCGCCAGACACAGAAAGATAGAGAGACATAAAGCAAGCAATCACCCCCAAGTGGGGGTGGCCACTCCGCAATCCCTTCTCCTCCATTCTCCTCTTGGGATCTTAAGCACGCATGCACACGCACCCGGCATGAGTTTAAGCCACTGGTTCCGGGATTCGAACCACGGTCTACTACATGGGAATTCAGCGACATAGTCATTATGCTAACTGCTGGTCCCTACATTCTATAGATTTTGACAAAAGTACAATTACTTCCATTCACCAGTACCGTATCATACAGAATACATTCACTGCTCTAAAATCTTCTGTTTCTACCTATTCATCCTCTTCCCCGCTTCCTGAAGCCATGACAACCACTGAATTTTTAAAAAATTATTTATTTGTTTTAGTAGCTCTATAGCTCATTTCTTTTTATCACTGCAGACTATTGAATTTTACAGGTATACTGTAGTTTGTTTATCCATTCACCTATTGTAGAACATCTTTGTTGCTTTCTGGTTTTGGCAATTAATTATACAGATCCTATAAACATCTGAATGACAATTATGTGTGGACATTGATTATTTAATTTTTTTGAGAGTTTTTTGCTATGGGGCATGTGAGCTCATCAGAAAGAGAAAGGCAGAGAGACAGAAAGTGAGAAATCACCCCACCTCCCCTGAGGAATGGCCACGCTGCAATCCTTTTTCCTCCATTCTCCTCCCAGGATCTTGGGCACACGTGCACATGCACCCAGCGTGAGTTTAAGCCACCCGGTCCAG
>NW_006209766.1:581704-592880 GCF_000334495.1 Tupaia belangeri chinensis | reverse complement strand
ATCTTGTCTTTGTCTGTGGTTTTGGTCAATCTGGCAATAATGTGTCTTGGAGAAGATCTTCTTGGGTTAATTCTATTTGGGATCCCTTGTATTTCTTGGGACTGGATCTTTGAATGTCTCTCTAGGTTTGGAAAGTTTTCTTGCTGGATTTAATGGAATAGATTGTCAATGCCCCTATGAGTCTCTTCCCTTTCTGGGATACTAATTATCTGGATGTCTGGACATTTTATGGTATCTAGTATTTCTCATATATTATTCTCATTTTGGGGGGCAATTTTCTCAGTCTTCGTGGTAAATTTTTCTAGTCCAGTGATTCTGTCTTCTACATCAATTTTCTGTATGATCTAGTCTGCTTTTAATACTTCCAAGGAAGGTTTTGTCTTCCTATATTATAGACTTCATCTCTAATAAGTTTGTTTGGTTCTTTTTTAGAGCTTGTATTTCCTCTTAGATCTTGCAAGAATTTCCTCACCTCCTGGAACTCATCATCTCCTTTCTCCTGCCTCTTCTGCAGTTCATTGTCTCTCTTCTCTTCCATCTCTGTTAGCTTTGTCACTATGAATATTCTAAATTCTTTATCTGACATTTCCGAGTTTCATCATACTGTCTGAAGATGAAGAAGAGTTATTCTTTTCCCTTGGAGGAGAGGTATTTTCTTGCTTTCCCATATTTCTTGTGACCCTGCAGTGATTTCTAGTCATCTGATGGATGGTTTTGTTCTTCTTAATTGTTGAAGTTCAATCTGAGCATTCAGAGGTGAGCAGGAGGAGGTGATCTGCAATCTATTTCCCTTCCCATTTTCACTTTTTGTGCATCAGATTCAGTGGGAATAGATAAATATTCTGACCCTAATAATATTCAGATGTTTGGATCCAGTTCACTTTGGACCTGTCTAGACACTTAGACCATGGAGCCTGTGGAAATGAATCTGGAGGAAGAAATATCAGCAGAAAATCTTCATTTTTGATTGAGGACAACAATATTTCACAGCTCAAGTTTAGTATCCATTTCAGGATGGGCCTGGCCTGGATTTGTGCCTTTCCCACTAGAAATGAATCTGGAGGAAGAAATCTCACCAAAATCTTCAGTTTTGGTCAAAGAAAGCAATATTTCACAGCTCAAGTTTGGTGTCCATCTCAGGATGCGAAGCTTTTTAAATTTTTTTTTAAGTGCTATCTAGTATACATAAAAGTATTTGTATTATTGATTTTTATTTTTTCAAAGGTATATGACAGAATCCTTTTTAAAAAATCCCTTTCTCAGAGAAAGATAATTTTAAAAAATAACTTTCCAAGAACAATTTTGCTTGTGACATAGAAAAGCTATAGAACAAATAATTTAACCTCTGTGTCAGTTTAGATGCCAGGCCCAGGCTGGCTGCCCAATGAACAAGATCTGAAACTGCCACACTATGCTACTGCTGCTGCTGCTGCTTCTTCTTCTTCTTCTTCTTCTTCTTCTTCTTCTTCTTCTTTTTTTTAACCACAGAGTTTGTGACCCTGGGAGCTGTCTACTTCCCAGCACAGATGGGACTTTCTCCCTAGTGCTCTTTCTTTCTTTTTTTTTTTCTTTTATTTTTAGAGATTTTTTTTAAAATTTAAACTTATTTATTTACATTCACTCACTATACGTCATCACAGCAAACAAAATGAGATTTCCCATCCAGAATACACTGTATATTGGCTCAGTCTAGCACAACAACATACACGTTATCATCAACAAGCAATTTTTCATTTCCTGTTTCCTGTATATTTTGTTATTTTTGCCATTCTTGATTCCCTATCTCACACCCTCTGCCATGTCTTACCCTTCTCTCACACTCTCTGGTATCCATGGTAGCTTTCTATGCCTTTTCCCCCCATTTATTTATTCTCTCAAGAACTTAATCTAAATACTTCCAATATCAAGCACAGCTGATATATACATATCCATGAACGCAAGCCTAACCCTAGGCATAAACCTCAGTGAGCGGAATGAACATACAACAAAGTTGCACCCAGGTGGGACTATATAGCTTACTGCAGTCCTCAAATATGCATTTTTTTAATTTAATGAAAACTAGTTTTCATTATTTTTTTTTCTACTGAAACTTTTTTTTTAATTAATTAATTTACATTCATCCCCTAATCATCGTCACAGCATACAAAAAGTGGTTTTCCATCCAGAATATACTGCATAGTGGCTTAATCATGTATGTTATCAATAATTTTCCATTTCTAGTTTCATGTATATATATATATACACACACACACACACACACACATATATATATTTACCCCTATGTCTGATCCTCTGCCCTTTCCCACCCTCTTCTCACACTATCTCTTGTGTATACAGTTGTCTTCCATTCCTTTTCCCTCCACATTTTATTGATCATACAATTTCTTAAATAATCTAACTACTTTCAATAGCAAGTTCAGCTGGTAATTTCAAGAAAAGCAGTTTTGGAGGGAACCAGCAGTTAGCGTAATGGTTATGTCGCTGGACTCCCATGTAGTCGACCATGGTTCGTGTCCCGGACCCAGTGACTTAAAACCCATGCCAGGCGCATGTGCATGCATGCCCAAGATCCTGAGAGGAGAATGGAGGAGAAGAAGAAAATCAGTTTTAAATTGATAAGGAAATTTCCTTAAAACTTAAAGCCTGGAAACAGGTTAGTATCCTGTTCGAATAGCAGGTACATGAAACTATTGCAGCTCAAGACAGGACAAAAACTCTTAAAACCAGACAACAAAGCCAAGAAGAAAAGCAGCAATATTTTAGTCAAAAGTCACAGAATGCTATTTCACCAGTTCAGTCGCATGTACTTAATTGATCTGTTGTGGTTCGATCTTCCCAATTGAATTCTGGGATACAATATTCAACTCCAGACTTGTCCCTACGATTAAGTTGACCATTTTCTTAGTTTCTGAACTCTTATTTCTGTGTGACTACATTTAATTTTCCTGACATAGCACTCCCTTGAGAACTTCTTGGAGATCCAGTCTGGTGTTGGTAAATTCTTTCAGGTTTTGTGTATCTGAGAATGTTCTTGTCTTTTCTTCCTATATGAAGGACAGTCTTGCCAGGTACAATATTCTCAGTTGTAATTGCTTTTCCCTTAACACTTTGGATATATTTTCCTGTTCTTTCCTTGCCGCATTGTTTCTGATGAGAAGTCTGCTCTTAGTCTGATGGGCTATCCTTTGTAGGTACCTTGACATTTCTCTCTTGCCAATCTTAGTATCTTGTCTGTCTGTGGTTTTGGTTAATCTGGCTATAATTTGTCTTGGAGAAGATCTTTTTGGGTTGATTCTATTTGGAGTCCTTTGTATTTCTTGGGATTGGATCTTTGAGTGCCTCTCAAGGTTTGGAAAATTTTCTTGCAGGATTTCATGGAATAGATTATCAATGCCCTTATGAGTCTCTTCGCCTTCTAGGATGCCAATTATCCGGATGTTTGAACATTTGACGGTATCTAGTATTTCTCATATATTATTCTCAAATTTTGGGGGCAATTTTTTCAGTCTTCGTGGTGGATTTTTGTAGGCCAGCAATTTTCTCCTCTCCATCTAGATTCTATTTTCTGTATAATCTAATCTGCTTTTAATACTTTCAAGAGAGATTTTGACTTCCTGTATTATAATCTTCATCTCTAACAATTCCATTTGATTCTTTTGTAAAGTGTGTAATTCTTCCTTTAGATCTTGCAAGAGTTTCCTCACCTCCCGGCATTCATCAACTTCTTTCTCCTTTCTCTTCTGCAGTTCATTGTCTCTCTTCTCTTCCATCTCTGCTAGCTTCACCATTATGAATGTTCTAAATTCTTTATCAGACATTTCCATCATTTCCATTGAACCATCTGTGGATGAAGAGGAGTTATTCTTTTCCCTTGGAGGAGAGATATTTTCTTACTATTCCATATTTCTTGTGGCCCTACGGTGATTTCTAGTCATCTGGTGAAAAAGTGTGTTTCTTCCCAAACTTGAAGTTCAATCTGAGCATTCAAGAGTGTGCAGAAAAGGAAACACACAGACAGAAACAATGGCAACAAAAACAACCAAGAAACAGAGAAAAAGATTAAAAAAAATAAAATAAAAATTATTATTATTTTTTTAAAAAAGCAAAAATTAGAAAACCATGTGGCGCACTCAGTAGTCATGAAGGGGTCTTCTGAGGCCTGCATCCTTGCCTCTCCTGGGTTGGGAGGGGAAGAGTGGATTATTAACAAGATAAAGGAAAAGGAGGGGCTGAAAGCCAAGAAACTACTTAACTTCCAAAAATTTTTAAAAGGAAAAATTACAAAAAAAATGAGAAGACAGAGACAGAGGTAGAGAGACAATGACAGATACAGAGACAGGAAGCTGGAAAGTCTTCCTACCACATGAGTTTGAGGGCAGGAGGCTGAATTATCAGTGGAAAATCATTTCTCCTAGTCCCCTGAAATCACTAGTTCTCAGTAGCCGTGAAGGGGTCTTTTGACGCTCTTTATTTCTTTCTCCCTCTTCATCCCCATCAAACACTGTAGACCTCTTTGGAGATGGCCTCTGTGTCTTGTCTAGTGAGTGATCCTCGTCTTCCAGCTCTATCAAGTGGGTGCGTGGATCTGGGTGGCCAGTCTTTCATGAGTGAGTACTGTGTGCCAATAACATCATCTCTGTTTGTAGAGCACAGTGCATGCAAACTTAGACTCCTGTTCAGCTTGGCTGAAACATCAGTGGCAAAAAAAAAAAAAAAAATTAAATTAAATCCTCTTTCATCCATGGGAGAATATAGCCAAAAAGAACAAGCCAAAAACCTTCTTTTCTCACTCACACCCCAGTGAAGAAACAGCAGGCCTAAAGCCTTATTTAGGCCATTTTCCCCTAGTTTTGCCATTTAGAAATTCAGAGTAATCCGGTTTTTAAATGCAGTTTCACTGATATTTGGCTTTTGTAAATGAAAAACAAATGTATTTATAAAGACAAGAATCACAATTGGAAATTTCATAAGGATGAAAAATTTGATAGAAAAATGGAAGGAGAGCTTCTAGTATTTACAAGCATAGATATTAGAAGATATAATTGCATTTGTGTACCACAAAAGATGAAAATCATTTCAAAAGAGATGTAAAGGAATTATTAACATATAACCTAGTTTAACTAAAATGAGTCATGGATTTTTTTTTTAAAGCAGTTAAAAAGTGATCCTGTACATAAGCCAGATGGTGGCACAACAAAGAGAATCAGAATTTGTCTATCCCACCCTAGAAACAGAACCAAACAGTTTTAGTGCTGTCCTACAGTCTTGAATTGGCATGTCACCCATTTCAGGTTCCTCTCTCTCATGTTTAAGGAAATCGTTTTGTAAGTTTGGCTATTAACATCAATACAGAAATCAGGGGAGGAAATCCATACGGATTGAGTGTCATTCAAAAACTATCTTCTCAACAAGAAAAGTAAACCAACTGAAATGGGCAGCTTGGTGATTGGCCCCTGATTTCTTGAGTTTAGCAGATGAAGTTAAGAGCTAAATGAGGAGGGACCAGCAGTTAGCATAATGGCTATGTCACTGGACTCCCATGTAGTCAACCGTGGTTCGAGTCCTGGACCTGGTGGCTTAAACTCACGCTGGGCATGTGTGCATGGGTGCCCAAGATCCCAAGAGGAGAATGGCGGAGAAGGGATTGTGGCGTGGCCATCACCCCAGGGGGGTGATTTCTCACTTTCTATCTCTCTGTCTCTTTCTGTCTTTCTGGAGAGTGCACGCACCCTATAGCAAAAACCTCTCCAAAAAAAAGAAGAAGAAGAAGAAAAATAAAAAAAGAGTTAAATGAGGCAGTGGCCAAGATGAGAAAGTAGGTGGGCATCCACCCCCATGGATGGGGAACAAAATCAACACAGAGGTGTGCCGAAGAACCACAGAAAACGAGTGTCCTAGGCACACACCCTGCGTTTATGGGGGCTACCTATCAGAGCCACACCAATCAGATCATTGCAAAGGAAGCATGGTTCTATAGAAAGTCTCAGTGGGTCAGCCTCCCTTTGACTGAGAGGCAGCAATAATGCTGGGGAAGCTGAGTGAATGTGGTCAATGTCAGAGCCTAGAATAAGCAGCAGAAATTGATGATGAGTAAATTTACCAGATGGTGCTCATGTGGCTTTAGGCTTTGCCTTCCAAGACTTTAGTTCAGTTGTCTCTTCTTGGCTCCTTTTCTTTCCTCCCCATGAGTCCTACGGGCAGATACACTGGATGACCAGGAGAGCATTTACTGGGCTTTTGGTTGTAGTGCCTTCATTCTTTCCATTTTGTTATTTGAGTTTTCTCATTAGTCCTGATTTGGACAGCCCCTTTGGTTGCTATGAAGAAGGAAGTGGGCATTTCTCCACTTGGGGGTAGGGTATCACCTCTGGGAGATAAGGGCAAGATGCCCCAGTTGTCTGATCCCTTTGAAGTCAGCTCTCTAGTTTGTCTAAGGGCCCCAGCAGTCTGGCAGTTGAAAAGAGACACTTGGCAAGAGGTCTTTGAGACTACTGGTAACTAAAGATAGATGTTAGGGCTGCTGGCCTGCTAGCCTTCTTGGCGCTGGGTGCTCTCAGCAGAGAGTCTGTGAACATGCCCAAGGAAGTGAACCAGCTTCAGTGCCATGGCTGAGATGCAGTGTGGTGAAGTTCGGGCTTACAAAACATTAAAGGGCAGATGGAGGGAGCTTGTGACCACATGGAGCCTAGAAAAACTTCATTCAGGTCTTTTAAAGGTGGAGTAAGTAAAAGGTGGTCTCAGTGAGGATCATCTATTCAGTGTCCTAAGTGGGAAAATAATCAGGCCATCACTTGCTTCTCCTCTGACTCCAACTCCAAGGTCTCACATATGGGAAAGCAGGCCTGGATCTGAATGGGGCCTTCCACAGGGTTGAATCTCTCTTCTCCTTTTACTCACTGGTTTGATTCTTCAATGGAAGTGGCCAAGTTTTAGCCAAAGACATCATTCAGTTCAAAGCTCATAGAAATACTGTCGAAAGTCAGTAGACACTGAGAGAAAGAAGGGTTGGGATAGGGGAGAGAGAAGGGTTGGGGTGGGGTTGAGGTGGTGGGGGGACGCATTCCCATGCAGCAAGTTTTCAAAAAAGCACATTTTCAGCGCAAGAATTGCATTGCAGTTGAGCGGTCTAGCCCCCAGGGGCCCAGACCATGCATAAGTACTGGTAATCCATCTGACTTCCTTGTCCTCTCCTTTCTTTGTTCCTCCTTCCTTCCCCAACTCAGCTCTGGGGTCACCCTGCCCTCTGTTGGCAATAGCCATTGGCAAAAAATAAAGTGTCCCAGGAAAGGAAGGGATGAAAAAAAGCAGTGACTTCTCATAGGCCTTCAGTTTTCACCTTCTTTTATTTACTGTTGCCCTTTTGGGAGATTTCTGTTCATTGACCTTGATCAGCAAGTCAAAAGTGAACTGATGCTGCTCTCATGCAATAGGCTGCAATATATATTTAAAAACAAACAAACAACAACAACAAAAAACTCTAGCAAAGTTTTCTGGTTTGTTTTTTTTTCTGTTTTTGTGTTTTGGTTTTTGTTTGGTTTGGTTTTGCTCATCCCCCTCCCCCTCCCCCCAGATACTCAGCTCTCTAAATTTCCCGTGGCATAAGGTAAGTAAACATTTGTGTGGTTGGCACACAATGCAGTGCTGTAAATAAGCACAACTCGACACTGGGCCATTTGAGAATCATTACAGGGTTAAAGAAATACAACAGCATTCAAAGCACAGATACGAGTCATGACAGGGAGCAGAGTCTGAGGTGCCATGGGAGGATCAGATAGAGAGGTAAGAAGGAACACAAATAAGAGAGAAAGAGAAAACACAGTTCCAGGAAAGAGACCTCAGGAACGTGTTCATGACAGATGTGCATCAATAGAGGAGCTTCCCCAAGGCACTGCAGAGAAGTAGAGCAGAGTTACAACAGGCAGACGACATCGGAACAGGGGAGTGGGACGTGGTGGGAACACTGGGTGTCCAAAGCTTCACTGTGTGTGGAAATAGATGGGTTTGACTTTCCCACAGAGGATCTTGGGCACTTGCACAGGGATGATCTCTGCCATCATTTCTGGAAAGCCCACGCTCACCACGTGGGACTCGATTAGCAGGTCAAAAGTGAGCTGACGCCGCTCTCGTGCAATAGGCTGCACAGTCTAGGAGCTTGGTGAGCTGGTAGAAGCACCTTGAGCAGGATGTGCGATTTTTTTTCTTTTGCATGCAATGATATGATAGAATTCCTTGATGTAATTCATTTGAAGTTCATCAAGTAATTTTTTATTTTTCATCCCATCCACTAGAATAATGCTGAAGAGCAGCAGTGCTTTCATGCACAAGAATCCCTGAGGGGTGATTTGGAGCCATCCAGACTCCTGAGAGAGGTGCCTCATTCAGACACACTGGTTGTACATCCGGGACTTGTGCATGTGATACTCATTGAAAACCAGATCAGAGGGGAAGTAGAAGCATCGTGGAATTGACAATGGTGAAGGACCACCAGCCCATGGCAAACAGCCCCATCCAGGAGTACTGAATGACTGCCATCCAGTCAGCCACATGCAAGTTGAGGAAGCCAAGCAAGGCCTTTGCCCGCTTGACCACATGTACAAGTTGCATCTCTCCCAGTTCATTGAGGCTAGAGAGCAAGGCTGCAAAGGAGACAGGCTGGTTGTTGTCATGTCTAGCACACACCACGCCTGGCTCAAAGGCTTCCAGGACATTCAGGAAGCTGGGCTGACACTGATGTGTGACATCATAAGCCTCATTTATCGATGGTGCAATCATTTCTGCTGGCACACAGTTCTGTTTCCCTCCAGCTGCTCTTTGGAAGAAGACTTCGCAGCTTCCACAAGTGAGCACTCCGTAGTGACATCCAGAAGCTTCATCCCCACAGATCAGGCAAGTGTTCTGGGGTGGGGAGTCATAGTTGATGGGGCAATACATGGTCCCTGGTAGTCTCCACACACATGTCTCCATAAGGTCCAGAGCAGTTCTCCATCCAGGGACCCATCTCGCTTTTGACACAACTGGGACAAGGATAGGGCACTCTGTTGCCACCACCAGGATACCAGACATCTGGTGCGGGGAAGTCGCCTTCCTGGCCAGTTAACCCCTGAGGTGGCCAAGTGTAGCTACAGCCCCAGCCTCATCTGAGCCACACTGCCAATCTTGCTACAGGGCCCATACAGTTGGCCTTCTTCAGCGGTGAAGAGCGTGTTCAAGGAAGAGGAGGCAGTGGCTGAGGGGGAGCTGGAGTTGGGTCCAGCGTCTGCACCCCCGCCATGCAGGCTCCCCAGGTCCCCATAGTGGCATTGGGTCGTTGTGGACGCCCAGGAGCCGCCATAGTCCAGTGAGTTCTCCAGATGGATTCTGGCGTGGAGATCAGCAGGTGGGGGTGCTTCCCAGCAAGAGCCAGGGGACAGTTGTAGTAGTCGTGACTCTGGTACGCAGCTCCCTCTTCCAGTGGTCCAGACTTGTAGAGCGACAAGGTGGACTGCAGCCTGAATGTCCCAGAGCTCCCTGCTTCTCCCAGAGCAGCCCAGGCTCTCACTGTCTAGCCCTTTAGCATAATTTCCTTTGAAAGGAGAATACTCAGCTGTCTCTTCAGTGACCTTTCCTGGGCCGTCGACTAGCAGAGAACCTTTGCCAGTGGGGCACTGGCAGTGGGACACACAGCAGGTGAACATCCCGGGAGCGGGGTGTACATGCAATCTCCCCAAAGCCATTCCCTAGGACTCAGGTGCTCCATTGCCAACACACCCAAGCCCATGGACACCGACACTGCTTTACACAATTCCTTGGCGTTGTCAGAGATGGTCGAAGTGTCCCCAAGGTAACTGTCCTTTGACAAAGTGAGACCCCAGAGGCCTCCCTCACTCTCCCACTGTAGCTGCCTTCGGATACTGCCTCCTGCTGCGGTGGCTGCTGCTGAAGGAGCTGCATGGTGCCAGCCTCGCTCAGGGTGTCTTTTAGATCGTTGGAACCGCTGCTTAAGCTTGGGAAAGTGGGGCCCAGCAAGGACAACACGGATGGGGCAGCAGAGTCATCCTCGGCTGGAGGTGCTGGTGGTTGCTGCAGCAACCTCAGCGGCCCCAGGCTCTGGGACACAGCTGCTTTCGGGTGGCCCCCCGGAGCTGACTGCTGTTATAAAAGCTACTGTTCCTTGTCCAGGGCCAGGTAGCCTGTGGGTCTGGCTTGGGGCGAGTCATCGTCACCTCGCTGCTGCAGGGGCTGGTTTCCTGCTGCAGCTGTAAAGGAGCACCAGGAGGTGTTATGGGGACCAGGTGCTTCAGGGTGATGGGGGACCGGGTTTTGGATCACTTGCGCACTCTCTGGAAGATTCAGGAAATCTCCTCCATAGGTCTCGGATGGCGGCAGAGGGGTAGATCCTCCCCAGCCCAAACTACCCCTCCATCCTTGAGCCTAGCTAAATCGTCCACCTAATTTCCTTACCCTGTCTCCCTTTTTCTAGAAGAATTCAACAGGCATGATGATGCTGTAGACACTGCAGCTAGCTGCCCACCTGCTGGAAGCTCCAGGGAAAGAAACTTGCAGGAGTAAGCACAGGAAGCACTCTGACCGCCTCCAAGTCTCATGCAGAGGAAGACGCGCTGGGCACCATCCCTGCACGGTTTGGTCTTCCTAAATACTTGAAGGCTGGATCCCAAAACTGCTGAAATCAAAGTGGAAAAAAAGGGAGGAATCCGCCTTCCAAACTGAGTGTCCACTGAAGCAGGTGCGAATAAGAACTGGGTTATTTTCTTTCCGTTTTTGTTTTGGCTTTTTCGTTTCCTTCTGTTTTGTTTTGGTTTGTTTTTGACTACCGGAGCCCTGACTGACTCTTCATCTTTTAATCTCTGGCTTCGCACTCGGAGGTGGGGGAAGGAGGCCAGGAGGAGCTGTAGAGGGTGCGAGATGATCAAGGAGGCTCTCTCCGCGTGCTTCCTAACCAGCCAGGACCTGGTTGCAATGCCGAAGCCGTTCCCAGTCTCCCTGACTCCCCAAAGCCTTCTTTGCAACTTGCAGCTAGCTTCTCAGCAGCTGCAGGAGCGCTGGCCTGGAGGGGTTGGGGAACGGGGGTGGGAGGGAAAGGGCAAAGGCAGCCGTCAGTCCCACCCGGCACTTTTCTCACTTCCTCCGAGTCTCTAGCAGCTTAAAAAAACTTCCCCGAAGAGGAAAAGGCAGCTGG
>NW_006209766.1:580354-581613 GCF_000334495.1 Tupaia belangeri chinensis | reverse complement strand
GCTCTGGTAAGGCACTGAAGCTGCTAGCTCAGTCGTCCTTCTGTCACCTCCTCTGCCTGCAGGGTTGCTCCTTTATTTTTATTTATTTTGTAAAAGAGACATTTTTGCTATAGTCACGTGGACTCGCCTGAGCGAGAGCAAGAAGTGAGAAATCATTCCCCAGGAGAGGATGGTCACACTGCAATCCCTTCTCCTCCATTAGCCTCTTGGGATCTTGGGCACGCACACACACCTGGCATGAGTTTTAAGCCACCGGGTCCAGGACTCGAACCACAATCAGCTATGTTGGAGTCCAGCTATATAACCACTACACCATCTGCTGGTCCCTTACCCATTTTGTAATTGGACTTTTTTTTTTTTCAGATAAGCTGCTGAGTTCCCTGTATATTCTGATTATCAGTCCTTTATCTGAGGCACAATTTGCAAATATACTCTCCCATTCTGAGGGTTGCCTCTTCACCTCAATTATTGTTTTCTTTCCTTTGCGAAAGTGTTTTAGCCTGATGTAGTCCCACTTTGTCTATTTTGGGGATTATTGCTTGTGTGTGTATGTGTGTGTGTGTGGGGGGCTCTTATTACACAATTACACATGCCCAGTATGGACTCTGAAGGTATGAACATCCACATGGGAATGACTCTTCCCATATCAGTTAAGTCTTTGCCTACTCTGATGTCTCCAAGAGTTTCTCCTGTGTTTTCCAACAGTAGTTTTATAGTTTGAGGTTTTATGTTTTAGATCCTTAAACCATTTTGAGTTGATTTTTGTTAATGGTGATATGTAGGGGTTCAGTTTCATTTTTCTGCAGGTGAATATCCAGTTTTTCCAGCACCATTTGCTGAAGAGATTTTCTTTTCCCTACTGGATTGACTGGAAGCTGTTTGTCAAAACTCCATTGGTGCCCTCTCCTGCCTCCGTTGGCCTCAGCCATGGCAGTAGTGGTGGCTGTGTTGGGGCAGCTGTGGTGGCCTCGGTGGCAAATCTGAATGAGGTGAGGGAGACCATGGACGTTCTGCTTGAGATTTCAAGAATTTGGCATACTGGCTTAGATATGGAAACTCTATTTGTGTACGGCTTTGTGAACAAGGAATTAATCCAGAAGCTTTATCATCAGTTATTAAGGAGCTTCGAAAGGCTACCGAAGCACTAAAGGCTGCTGAAAATATGACAAGCTGATTTTCTGGAGAAATGCTGATGAGCTATGTCAAGCTCTGCAGGAGGATTTGAAGATTGCATTTTAGTCAAGAATGTACAATGAAAT
>NW_006209766.1:577813-580344 GCF_000334495.1 Tupaia belangeri chinensis | reverse complement strand
CGGCAGGGTAGAAAAATTTTCCTTTTTAAACGAATTATAAAACCATAGCTTTATAAATCAGTGGAAAGTGGCTTACAGAGAGCACTATCAGATGTGTTTACATCACATCTTATTCACTTTCTTTTTTAACAGTCTTAATACTTTGGCATTGCTGTGTTCGTATTTATGTATTCCTTACCTATAGCTCTGATAGCTTTAATTTTCTAAGCAGTCTGTCTGCAGGTGTGCACATCTGTCGTGCCTGGCTGAAGTATAGTGGAAGCCATCGGTACTGACGTACAGTAGTCACGACTTGTTGACATTTCCATTAGAAACTTTAATCTTGGATTGTTTATGCATAACTGTGGATTTATGTTGTATGGGGCTGGAAGTTGACAGGATTTCAGCTATCATTTGTGAATTTTGATTTAGATTCCTTGCGTATATCAGAATCTTGTTTTTAAAAATAAGTGTGTGGAAAGCATTTCTTTTAATCGGCTCTCTAACACAAAATATTTACTTTTCAAAACAGTTGTTGGACAGTTAATAGTGTGACCTGGATCATCATTTTGTATTGATTTGAAATGTAAAACTTAGAAACATATTTTAGGTCAGCACCATAGCCTAGTGGCTAAAGGAGCTGCATCCCACCTGACTGACTGCAGTTCAAATCTCAGTCCTTATGGCTTGAAAAATACACCAGACACATGCATGAATGCCCAAATCCCAACAAGGTGGAGAAATGAAGAAGGATCAACAGTGTGACCACACCCCATAGGGAGTTGCTTTTTCACTTTCCCTCTCTCTTTCTCTCTCTCTGTCTTTTTCTCTCTGACTAATGCGTGTGCCCTCTGAAATCTTTTTTTTTTTATATTTTAAAAGTAATGGTATTGCTTAGCTTAATATTATTTGTAGTTTGGATCATTTAAATCTAATGAGAATATCAGTCAAGAATATTTTTCTTTGTAAGTTTTATACCATATAAGTGAAGGCTTAAAAAATAAGGTAAAAAGTAAAATATAGCCAACATGCAAAATTCCTATTTACTTTTATTACATAAAAGTAATTTGAATGCTTACCTAATAAATTCTGAGTGGTTATTATTTATTTTTTCTTTTTTTGGAGAGGTTTTTGCTATAGGGCACGTGCATTCGCCAGAAAGACAGAGAGACAGAAAGCACCCCCTAGGGGGGATAGCCATGCTGCAATCCTTTCTCCTCCATTCTCCTCTCGGGATCTTGGGCACGCACACACACACGCCCAGCATGAGTTTTTAAGTCGCCGGGTCTGGAATTTGAACCGCGGCTGACTACATGGGAGTCCAGTGACATAGCCATTATGCTAACTACTGGTCCTTGAGTGGTTATTTAATACATCTTTCGGTAGGTGGTATTTAATGTTTTTAGAAGAAGTAAGGATTTCCAGTCATGAGTGATGAAATAATCAAATTTCTTTATTAGTGATTATAAGTATGGCTTAAATTACTTTGTGTGTCATTATTTTTAACCCATAGAGTTTTAAGTGATCAAAATGATGATTCAAAAATAAATTCTAGAAAATTTAGGATAGTGTTGATTCTATTCCTGTAACAGAACCTCAGTGGAATTCTTCTGGAAGCCTGTTAGGAATTTGTTTATTTTCTTTTCTTAAAGGTGGTCTCAACATATCATGATCTTCCCGCCTCAGCATCTATGAGTCGCGGAGATTGCAGGCATGTGCTGCCACACCTGCCCCGTAGGTTGGACCAGCAGTTGAACTCAGGCCTCCCATGTGGCTCCAGTGGAGTATAGCATCTTAGCAGTGCACATCACTGCAGCTGGACTATGATTTTATTGTCTCTTACATTGTAGGTCTGGTTAGATGCCATTTAAATAATGGTACAAACACTGACTCTTTTTAGAAGAAGTAAGGATTTCCAGTCATGAGCGATGAAATAATCAAATTTCTTTATTAGTGATTATAAGTATGGCTTAAATTACTTTGTGTGTCATTATTTTTAACCCATAGAGTTTTAAGTGATCAAAATGATGATTCAAAATTAATTCCAGAAAATTTAGGATAGTATTGATTCTATTCCTATAACAGAACCTCAGTGGAATTTTTTTGGAAGCCTGTTAGGAATTTATTTTGTTTTCTTTTCTTAAAGATGGTCTCAACATATCATGATCCTCCCTCCTCAGCATCTATGAGTCACAGAGATTGCAGGCATGTGCTGCCACACCTGCCCCTGCCACACCCGCCCCGTAGGTTACACCAGCAGTTGAACCCAGGCCTCCCATGTAGCTCCAGTAGAGTATAGCGTCTTAGCAGTGCACATCACTGCA
Source organism: Tupaia belangeri chinensis (assembly GCF_000334495.1). Lineage (NCBI taxonomy): Eukaryota > Metazoa > Chordata > Mammalia > Scandentia > Tupaiidae > Tupaia > Tupaia belangeri. Next base: position 578,041 of record NW_006209766.1, on the reverse strand, counting down.
GCTGGACCATGATTTTATTGTCTCTTACATTGTAGGTCTGGTTAGATGCCATTTAAATAATGGTACAAACACTGACTCTTTAGTAGCATTATTTTGATAAGACTTTGTAATATTTAAATAGCAACCTTCTCGACTATTTTTTTTTTTAATCTAGGATTTGGGGACCAGCAGATGGTTACATGGCTGGATTCCATGTAGTCAACCGTGGTTCGAGTCTCAGAACCAGTG
>NW_006209766.1:572670-577783 GCF_000334495.1 Tupaia belangeri chinensis | reverse complement strand
CCCAAAGTCTTGAGAGGAGAATGGAGGAGAAGATCACTGTGGCATGGTCATCCCCCCCTGGGGCGTAATTTCTCACTTTCTGTCTCGCTGGCAAGCGCATGCACCCTATAACAAAAATTCCTTTCTCACACACACACACACACACAAAAACCCAACTAGGATTTTGATTCTTTTGACTTTTAAACATATGACATCTTACATAGGAAGGTCTTTCATTGACAGAATATGTTGGAGACAATAGGAATTTGTGATAAGCCATTTGATTCATAAACACTGTGAATTCTGTGTGTTATTTATGAAATCTAAAGTGACCACTTGTCAAACTACAAAATTTGTATATGCTTTTAGTACTTTTATTTAGGGATCTTGTCATAAAAATTTATTTATAACTTTGTAGATTAAGTTATTTATGTATAAAACAAAGGAAAATATATTGAGAAGGGATTATGTTTACACAGGACGTCTTCAATGTAAACATATATATTTTAATGCATACTTAAGTAATATTTAAGAAACCAAACAGTAATGATACAGTTGTAGTGTTATGCACGTTCTTTTTGACAAAAATAAAGTCATTTCGTCCATGACTCCTGCGAAAAAAAAAAAACTCAGTTGGTTGTATGCTTGGGGGTTTATTTTAGGGTCCTTAATTCTGTTCCATTGGTCTACCTGCCTGTTTTGTATCAATACCATGCTGTTTTGATAAACATGGCTTTGTAATATATTTTGAGGTCAGGAAGTTGATATTCCTCCTATTTTATTCTTTTTGCACAATATTGTTTTGGTGATTCCAGGCAAATTTTATGATTTTTTAAAATATTTTTGTGAAGAATATCTCTGGTAATTTGATCAGAATTACATTAAATTTGTAAATTTATTTGGGTTGAATTGTTATTTTGATTATATTAACTCTTTCAATTCATGAAAGTTGTATTCATTTTTCCAACCCAGGAACTTCCTCTTTTGTGTATTATTTTCAATTTCTTCTTTTAGTTTTTCATACCTTTTCTTGTAGAGGTCTTTCACTTATTAGATTAGGTTTATTACTAGGTGACGTTTTTATTTTGTGGCTATTGTAAATGGGATTGCTTTCTTTAATTCTATCTCACTCTGTTCATTGTTGGTGTGTAAAAATACTATAGATTTTTGTTGATTTTGTATCCTGCCACTTTACTGTATTTGTTTATCACTTCCAGAAGTTGTGAATGTGTGTGTGTGTATACATTCTTTGGGAGTGTCTATGTATATAATCATGCTATCTGCAAATAGAGATAATTTCTCTTCTTCTTTTCCTATTTACCCTTTATTTTTATGCTCCTGTCTGACTGCATTGGCTAGGACTTCAGCATTATGTTGAAAAGTGGAGAAAGTAGGCAGCCTTGTTTTGTTCCAATTTTTTCTCCATTCAGTCTGATGTTAGCTATGGGTTATCATATATGACTTTTATTGTGTTGTGAAAGGTCCATTCTATGCCTATTTTGCTGAGAATCTCTTAATTATGAAAGGATGTTTTATTTTATCAAGTGCTTTTTCTGCATCAATCAATATGATCATATGGTTTTTAACTTTCCTTCTGTTAATGTGATGTATTACCTTGATTGTTTTCCATATGTTGAACTCCCCAGTATCCTTGGAATAAAATCTACCTGGTCATGGTGTGTAATCTTTTTAATATGTTGTTAGATATGATCTGTTAGTATTTCGTTGAGAATTTTTGAATCTATATTCATCAGGGAAATTGGTCTGTACTTTTCTGTTTTTTTTTTTTCTTTCTTTTTCTTTTTTCTTGGTCTATTTTTAGAATCAAGATGGAGGCTTCATAGAATGAACTTAGGAGGGTTCTTCATTTTTAGAATCAAGATGGAGGCTTCATAGATGAATTTGGGAGGGTTCTCTCCTTTTGGGTCTTTAAAAGCAGTTTGAGTAGAATTGGAGTTAGCTCTTCCTTTAAAGTTTTTAAGAATTTAGAAGTGAAGCCATCGGGCTTTTCTTTATTTGGAGACTATTATTGATTTAATCTCATTGTTTGTTATCAGTCTATTCGGGCTTTCTATGTCTTCTTGATTCAATACTGGTAGAAAGAAATTTGTCCCTCTCATATAGGTTTCCTTGTAAAGTATTTTTCTTTTCTTTTTTAATAGAAAAGTGAAGAGTTTTCAATAGAAAAAAATACACCCCACACCAGAAAAGCATATGGGTGGATAGCTGTCTGAGGAGAGCCGCTGAACTGGGAATGGGGATAGGTGTTACTTTTATTTAGGGGTCTTGTCATGAATATTTGGGAGGGGAGGTCTATCATTGTTGCCAGAGCTATCATTCTAATTCATGGACTTTTATCTGTGCTTATGTATGTCTCATCAGGTAAGGAACCTGATTACCGATTACACTTGCCCAGTATGGACTCTGAAGGTATGAACATCTGCATAGAGATGATTCTGCCCGTGTCCGTTTATTGCCCTGAGGAGAAAGTAGGGCGTTGACAAAGCATTCTGGTGAATTCCTGTGTGCATGCGCAGAACAGTAGGAGAGAAGGTAATAACCTTCCAAGTTCTTTAAATAAAGCTTAGGTAATAAAAAATAAGCGAAATTTCCCCTTCCTGGCTCTGAAGGTGTGAGGGAGTCAGGAGAGAGGTAGGAAGGAGTCTCTGGGAAAGACGTCCAGTTATATCCCCGATAAGCCGTGACTGATGAGGCAGATGTCCTTCTGCCATTATCTGAGGACTGGCCCCTGTCTTTCAGTCACACAACTAACCTAACTAGTCTCTGCATGTGGCTTCACAACTAGCCTACTGATCCATGAAATGAACCTACTTGAATGCATTTGAAATAGGCTCGGTGGCCTCTTGTAACTTACTTCAAGTAGCAGATTCTGCAAGCAAAACTTTGGGATCTGAGTTATTTCCATACCTAAAGCATTCTCTCTGGGTTGGTTTCTTCAGTTCACTGAATGAATCAAGACTGAGTGGCATTCCTCGTTCCAGGGGTAGAACGCAGGAGCAGCCTAAGTCTTTGTTCTCTGCATCCGTGAAGAGCATCCTTGTAGGTATTTCAGCCATTTCAGAAAAATAACAGAAAATCACAAATACCACTGGAAGACCAAAAAGTCTTTGATGAGCTCACACAGGTACTCGCTAAAATCACCCTTCAGTCCCTGACGTAGCCTCCCAGGGTTACAAACCCTGCAACTCTGGGATTGCCTGTGGCTATTGACACCATTTTTTTTCTTTTTTGGAGAGGTTTTCGCTATAGGGCGCATGCACTCCGCCAGACAGACAGAGAGAGACACAGAGATAGAAAGCGAGAAATCATCCCCCAGGAGAATGGCCATGCCGTAATCCCTTCTCCTCCATTCTCCTCTCAGGATCTTGGGCACACACGCACACATGCCCGGCGTGAGTTTTAAGCCACCGGGTCCAGGACACGAACAGTGGTCGACTACGTGGGAGTCCAGCAACATAGCCATTACGCTAATTGCTGGTTCCCTATTGACACCATTTTTAATTTTCCAGGTTGTTGAATCCTAGGAAGTAACATATTATTTAACTGAATCTTCAAAGAGCCCCATTTTACAGATGAGAACACAGCTTTGGGAAAATAAAACAGCATTCTCATTTTATAGCTAGTCAAAGGTAGGGACTAGGTTTATCCCAGTTCTACCTGACAAAATCCCCATGTTCTAAATGACCACACATGTAAACTCTCCTCGTCATCTCCCAAGACCTCCCCACAGAGGTCGCAGGCTCTCCAGTGCACACCCATTGGGTGCGCAGAGTTAAACTGAAAGTCTTTTATTAGGACACCTTGGTAAAACCTGAATCACCGCGTATATGGAGGGCCCGTCCTTGGTCATTCAATTCCATCTTCAGTGAGAACCTCAGCTCATGGTGTGGAGGGGGGTTGTTAATGTCAGGCAGACAAGGATGGGGATGGCTCCCTCATCACTCAGTAACAGAAGTCTGAACACCTGTCAAAGCTGGTACCAGAAAGACTTGAAAATGTGCTTTAGGGTATGGGGGAAAGGTGTGAAGTCAGGCAGACAAGGGCATTTGAGCTGGGTTTATGTTAAGAAATTTCCTCTTCTCATCAATTGCCTGTTAGCTGTATTAGAAACATTAAACGTATTCAATTTACTCACCCCAACTGTCACCTTTGCATCCTGGTCACCTGCTCTTGCACCTATGTCAACTCCAAATGCAGTACTCACTCAAAATGTGGAGCTCAAAATCATGGAGGTCTGGGGAGAGTAAGGACAGGTGTAAACCACTACAGGTGAGTTATAAAGTCATCTAGAAAATATCTTTTGCCTTAGCTCAGGTTCTGGAGGACAATGGGTATTTGGGTCTGATGAGGGTCCCTGCCCATCTTAACCACTTGTATTCTCTGGATGAAGCCCCAAGGCCATGTGGACATCAGCTTTGGGTTCTAAATCCATCACATCAGGATAAGTCGCAGGACTTGGGGCCTGTGCATTTACTCCAAGGCTCATCATGCCTCAGCTTTACCCACCAGTTGGATAATGGAACCATAGTTATTGGGAACAGATTCTTGGGTGCCTTCTGGATTTCCAGTGGGCTCAGTATCAATCCTTCTGGTAATTTCCTGTCTCTGTTAATGAATATGACTCCAAGGTGAGCTTGGGTTTCTCAGGCAATCCAGAAATTTGAGTGAGTGGTAAGTAGCAGGTGTCTGTGATTCATGTCCTGCAGCAGAGATGGAGGGGGTCCCTATGATTAACTTCTCTCTATAAGACGATACATTGATAAATCCAAAGTGGGATGGCAGCAACCCCAGGGCAGGTGATGGGGAGTGTGGCAAATCTGTTTTGATCCTGCTGGATGCTAGTGATGTTTTGGAATGAACAAGAGCCCAAGAGTTGAGTAAGAGGGTATTGACTGGGCACCACGTTCTTCTCCTGCCTAAACCTTAAGTGAACCTATCAAATTTTCTAAGTACTTTGAGGAGAGCGTGGACAGAAGTCTGACTGCTTTTTCCCAGTTTTTCAAAGTCCTTTCCAGAGGGCCTGGGGAAGTCACCCCACAAACATTAAGAGATCACTTTTTCCATTTAACAGGATTCTTCCTGCATCCTGTCCCTGGCATAGTATCTTTGAGAT
>NW_006209766.1:563430-565241 GCF_000334495.1 Tupaia belangeri chinensis | reverse complement strand
GCCCGGCGTGAGTTTTAAGCCACCGGGTCCAGGACACGAACAGTGGTCGACTACGTGGGAGTCCAGCAACATAGCCATTACGCTAATTGCTGGTTCCCTATTGACACCATTTTTAATTTTCCAGGTTGTTGAATCCTAGGAAGTAACATATTATTTAACTGAATCTTCAAAGAGCCCCATTTTACAGATGAGAACACAGCTTTGGGAAAATAAAACAGCATTCTCATTTTATAGCTAGTCAAAGGTAGGGACTAGGTTTATCCCAGTTCTACCTGACAAAATCCCCATGTTCTAAATGACCACACATGTAAACTCTCCTCGTCATCTCCCAAGACCTCCCCACAGAGGTCGCAGGCTCTCCAGTGCACACCCATTGGGTGCGCAGAGTTAAACTGAAAGTCTTTTATTAGGACACCTTGGTAAAACCTGAATCACCGCGTATATGGAGGGCCCGTCCTTGGTCATTCAATTCCATCTTCAGTGAGAACCTCAGCTCATGGTGTGGAGGGGGGTTGTTAATGTCAGGCAGACAAGGATGGGGATGGCTCCCTCCTCACTCAGTAACAGAAGTCTGAACACCTGTCAAAGCTGGTACCAGAAAGACTTGAAAATGTGCTTTAGGGTATGGGGGAAAGGTGTGAAGTCAGGCAGACAAGGGCATTTGAGCTGGGTTTATGTTAAGAAATTTCCTCTTCTCATCAATTGCCTGTTAGCTGTATTAGAAACATTAAACGTATTCAATTTACTCACCCCAACTGTCACCTTTGCATCCTGGTCACCTGCTCTTGCACCTATGTCAACTCCAAATGCAGTACTCACTCAAAATGTGGAGCTCAAAATCATGGGGGCATGGGGAGAGTAAGGACAGGTGTAAACCACTACAGGTGAGTTATAAAGTCATCTAGAAAATATCTTTTGCCTTAGCTCAGGTTCTGGAGGACAATGGGTATTTGGGTCTGATGAGGGTCCCTGCCCATCTTAACCACTTGTATTCTCTGGATGAAGCCCCAAGGCCATGTGGACATCAGCTTTGGGTTCTAAATCCATCACATCAGGATAAGTCGCAGGACTTGGGGCCTGTGCATTTACTCCAAGGCTCATCATGCCTCAGCTTTACCCACCAGTTGGATAATGGAACCATAGTTATTGGGAACAGATTCTTGGGTGCCTTCTGGATTTCCAGTGGGCTCAGTATCAATCCTTCTGGTAATTTCCTGTCTCTGTTAATGAATATGACTCCAAGGTGAGCTTGGGTTTCTCAGGCAATCCAGAAATTTGAGTGAGTGGTAAGTAGCAGGTGTCTGTGATTCATGTCCTGCAGCAGAGATGGAGGGGGTCCCTATGATTAACTTCTCTCTATAAGACGATACATTGATAAATCCAAAGTGGGATGGCAGCAACCCCAGGGCAGGTGATGGGGAGTGTGGCAAATCTGTTTTGATCCTGCTGGATGCTAGTGATGTTTTGGAATGAACAAGAGCCCAAGAGTTGAGTAAGAGGGTATTGATTGGGCACCACGTTCTTCTCCTGCCTAAACCTTAAGTGAACCTATCAAATTTTCTAAGTACTTTGAGGAGAGCGTGGACAGAAGTCTGACTGCTTTTTCCCAGTTTTTCAAAGTCCTTTCCAGAGGGCCTGGGGAAGTCACCCCACAAACATTAAGAGATCACTTTTTCCATTTAACAGGATTCTTCCTGCATCCTGTCCCTGGCATAGTATCTTTGAGATATATATTCACCCAATTATAGTACATTCTTTTGCTAACCTCTTCCCAAGACACAGAACTTCCCTTTCCTTGAGATGTAGATTAA
>NW_006209766.1:547602-563373 GCF_000334495.1 Tupaia belangeri chinensis | reverse complement strand
AACCTAGGAATTGTGGAACCCACCTATAACTCACAAGCTCCCTCCTTCCACATGTTCCACCTCTTTGGGCCAGACCAATGGAAATCTCTTCACTAGTTTTGTCTGTCAATCTCAAAAGAAATCAAATAAAAGGAACCACTGTGCATGATCACCCCAAGAAAAGCATGTATGCCTCCTCTCTGGGCCTATGTCTCTCTTAAACTGCTTGGAAATAAAGCACATTTATTATTAATTATTAATTTTTTGAGAGGTTTTTGCTATAGGGCGCGTGCGCTCGCCAGACAGACAGAGACAGACAGAGAGACAGAAAGTGAGAAATCACCCCCCAGGGGTGATGGCCATGCCGCAATCCCTTCTCCTCCGTTCTCCTCTTGGGATCTTGGGCACGCACACACACATGCCTGGCGTGAGTTTTAAGCCACCGGGTCCGGGACGCGAACCGCGGTCGACTACGTGGGAGTCCAGTGACATAGTCATTACGCTAACTGCTGGTTCCCAATTATTAATTTTTTAGAGTTGGTTATTTTCTGTTGACAAGAGTAAGTCGCTTGCTTTAAGGTTTAAGTTTTTGTGCATCAGTTTAGCTAAAACCAAAGCTGACTTTTGTGTCACTGTATGTCACAGAAGACAGGAGATCGTGTCCAAGAGCTTCTTCCTTGCTCTGAAATGGATCTCATCTGTGATCCCTTTTACTGACAAAACAGGTGAGAACACTCACCTCCTCCATCCTGAAGGATGTTGGAGAACAAGTGAGACACTCAAGGCGGGGTAACTTAGGACTTTGTGCCTGAGCTGTGGAATCGGGCCTGCCTAAATATTTCTGTGTGTGAAATTGAGAAGACAGGGATTGTGCTAGGCCTACCTAAATTTGGGGAGATGGTGGGAGGTACTAACAATGTTTCTCATCTAGATAGAAAAGAGACAAAATTGTACTCTGTCTTGTAAAACTGATTTTAAATTAGGATAACATGGCAGTAGGATGTGTAGGGCTGACCATTTCCCTTCTCTGAACCATTTCTGGAAGCTTCCTTTATCAGTCCACATTCTCTAGTAACTCTTTGGCAGGATCATAAATCTGTGATTTATGGGAGAGGTGAATCCCACAGCAGCTTTTTATCCCATATGTACTCTGGTGGGTTTGTGGTGAAGCAGGTACTTGTTTAAGCGGCTCTCCTCATGTCATATGGCCTCTATGTGACCAGCTTTGTCGATCACCATCACCTGGTGACAAGCTTTGGTGAGCCTATACACCTCTGGCACTGACTCCCCAAATAGAGCCCCCATGTAATAAAAGCTTTAGAAAGGTTTTGTTTTTGTTTTTGTTTTTGTTTTTTTGTTGTTGTTGTTTTTTTCCCAGCAAACAGTTAACCCAATGGTTGTGTTCTGGTATCAGAACTGCTGATTTAGTATGTCAATGTTGAAAGTCCCTTCCCACACAATGGGAGCCAGCCAAGGTGTCACTACAAGGATATCCTTCCTAGGGGGCTTTAGCAGGCATGGTGGACATATGAGAATCTTGGTGATTTTACATCTTATTGGCCACAGAGTCTCTAACAGCCATGCTTGCCCCCAGCTAGCACACTTTTCAACTTCTGGTTCTTTGGGTTCAAGTAACAATAGACAAAGAATGCCAGGATGGGGAGGAGGAGAATGGCCACACAAAGCAAATAGCATTTTTGTGTCTCAGCCAGTGTCTGAAATAGCCGGACGATGGCTCTACAACGGAAGGATGTGGCCACTTCTCTCCTCTGTAGTACAAGAGTACTCCCCGCTCCTTGACCTTCCACACTTTGTGGTCTCCCTGGGACAGGATGAAGAAGAATCTCTGGATCTGAGTGGTCCACATCCTCACTCTCTGCCCACTATTCCAGCAGTTCTGGCTCCTCCAGGGCTGAGTCCCACAGTGAGGCACCTGTGTTTGGGAGCACTTCCAGGCACCCTGGGAAGAAAGACTCAGTTACCAGTGGACCTTGATAAATTCAGTTTCAGTCTGAGGTCTGTCACAATGGCCAAGTGGCAGTACTTAGTCAATAGACAGCTAGAACTCAAGGGCCACTGGGTAGAAGCGAAGTCAGGGCCCTGGAAACAGACTGAGAAGGCTGGCTCAGGGGAAGACTCTGAGCAGGTAAACAACAGAGATTGTGATGAAAGCAGGGCAGGGCAGGAACCACCAGAGGGCCTGATAGGTCAGAGGGCTCTGTCCTTCCCTTCACACTTAAAGCTGTGAGGCCTTTAGTTAAGTACAGTTTCCTAAAAAAAATTGAGACCAGACTATCTTCAAAATCATGTCCAGACAGGCTGATGTGAGCCTGTGAATCTGATCTAGCGATTCCTGCATTTCCCTATGAATCACTTAAAATCCACTGGGCATTTCCTTTTTGGTATCAGGGCTTACACAGTTGTTAGGTTAGGCCGCTGATGTTTAATGCCCGTTTTCTTCTTCCCTTTCCCAACAAACTCATACAACCCTGGTTGTAAAGATGGGGAACAGATGTGGCGAGTTGCGTGACTGGCCCATGACTACATTGCCCACTCTTGGAGTGCTGAAGCCAACTAAGCAGTCAAGGACTACTGGGCCCTTGGCCTTGTTCTGACCCTCTGTCTCACTTGTGCACATTCTTTGAGGTTTCCTTTTCCAAGTTCTTTATTCAATAATATTCCTCCGTTTGCTCCCTTAGGCTTTCATGTTGGCTATCCCAAAGACAGTGAAGAGAGGCTGAGCCAATGCCCTTTGTTAACTCAGGGCTTATCAAGTTGCCATCTCATATTCCTCCTCCCTCTTTTTTCCTCGACAATTACATGTACCTCCCGGAAAATGAAGCCCTAGACACAGATCCCTCCTCTCCTACTGTGGACCCACAGCAGGTAAGAAAGGGTCCCAAAGCACAAAAGGAACACCTGCATATATCACAAAGTGAGCTGGTTATTTTGTGTTGTTATCAATGAACAAATTCAGCAAAGTTGTTGTTAAGCCGAATTAGCATATGTTAGGTTGAGTTAGTATAAGCCAATTAGCGTAGTTAGCATATCTAGGCTAAGTTAGTTTAGGTTAATTTAGCGTCAATACCCTTGCTAGGGCCACAGGCCAAGTTAGCTTATGTTAGGCCCAGTTAGCTAGTATTCATCATGGGGCACAGGAATTCGCTAATTAACGGGATTCAAAGATGGGGCACAGGAATTCGCTAATTAACAATCAGGAATTCTCAGCTAACAGGAATTCGGGCATTAACAGAGGAAGGGCAGGTCTGGCTGGCAGCGACAGGATGAACAAACCTGAAGGTGCCAGGGAAGATTACCTACCTTAACTGAGAGTTCTTATCTAAATTCAGGCGGGCAATAACAGATAGTTCCTAACTACAAATGGTCCCTCCTTTGTGTGTTGTAAGCTATGAAAAACTGCTAATAAAATATCCCGTATTTCCTCCTGAGCTATAAAAAGCCCCTCGTTCCTAGGTTCAGGGTCCTTGTTGTAACCCGCTGCGTTGGGCATTAACTTGGACCTCAGCTAGCTGGAAAAATAAACGCCTCTTATGCAGTTGCATTGTCATTGCCTCTCTGTGTCACCACCGAATAAATCTATTTTGGGGCCTTACACTGTCATTTACAAAATCAATGTGCAAAAATAAGTAGAATATTAATATATTAACAATGAACTACCAGAAAAAGAAATGAAGAAAAGAGTCCCATTTATGATAACATCCAAAAAAAAAAATACTGGGAATCAGCAGTTAGCGTAATGGCTGTGTCTCTGGACTCCCACGTAGTCGACCGCAGTTCGAGTCCCGGACCCGGTGGCTTAGAACTCATGCCGGGCTGGTGTGCGTGCGTGCCCAAGATCCCTAGAGGAGAATGGAGGAGAAGGAATTGTACCCCCTGGAGGGTGATTTCTCGCTTTCTGTCTCTCTGTCTCTCTCTGTCTTTCTGGCAAGTATATGCGCCCTATAGCAAAAACTTCTCAAAAAAAAAAAAACCCACTGAAAAACAAAAAAAACCTTAGGAGTATATTTAACCAAGCAGGTGACCAATTGTACACTGAAAGCTATAAAGAATTGATGAAAGAAACTGAGAGGACGCAAACACAATGAAAATGTGCCCATGTTCATGTGTTAGAAGAAGTAATGGTATTTGGGCCAGCAGGTGGCATGGTGGTTAAGGTGCTGGAGTTCCCACATGGCTGGCCATGGTTTGAGTTCCTACCTGGCAGCTTGCTTTCTCTCTCTCTCTCTGGCAAAACTCATGTGAAAAATAATATTAACAGTAATAGTAATAATAATAAATAATTCTTTTTAAAAAGAAGAAGAAGGAGAAGAAGAAGAATTAATGGTGTTACAATGTCCATACTGGCTAGGAAGACGACTTCCAGCCTCTCTTCATGCTGGGTCAAAGCAGCGAGGGAGCAGCTGGAGAAGAGGTGATGAGACAAGCACTGGAGGCTGCAGCGTGGAGCCTGCACGGTCGCTGCCTGGCTCAGGCTCGCTGCCCCCTCTGGGCTTACAGTTCATCACACGATGATCGGAGCACTTTTGAAGAAATGGGTCCATATAGTTTGGGTTATTGGTTCTGGATAACTCTCGAGTGCACCTCAAACCCAAGGCCAAATGAACATTCCAATACAGAAACTTCTTCACTGAGGAGCAGTTTGAAAACAGCAAAAATTGTGAAAAAGTATAACGATTCCAAACATGTATTGTTGATTACTTGTAAGAGGTGCAAGAGAACAGTCAAACGTCACTGTGAAAGCAGGAACTTTCTATCAGCATCGAAGAGCAATTTTGTCACTCCTACAAGGAATCTCAGCCTGAAGACACCAGAGAGAAAGACATTGAATTCTAGAAACCTAAATCATGATATAGCTGGTTCCAAAGACAAGAGCCTAGTATCGATGTTCGGTATACCTGCATCTGGGGGGTCGGCAGGTGGTGTGGTGCTTAAGTGAGCTGGACTTCCACATGGCCAATCACAGTTCGGGTCCTGGACCTGGCAGCTTGCTTGCTCACTTTCCCTCTCTCTCTCTTCTTCTCTGTTAAATTAAAATAAATAAGTAAATAAATAAATAATATAATTCTTAAAAAAAAAAAACACCTGCATCTGAACAGTTAATGTCCCCCACCACCGCCGTGCTCCTCAAAGAAAGTGAGCAAAACAAAGAAACACTTCTTCTTCTTTTTTTTGTTTTTTTTAGAAATTTTTAATATAGGGCGCGTGCGCTCGCCAGACAGACAGAGAGAGACATAGAGACAGAAAGCGAGAAATCACCCCCCAGGGGGGATGGTTACGCCGCAATCCCTTCTCCTCCATTCTCCTTTCGGGATCCTGGGCACGCACGCCCATGTGCCCGGCGTGAGTTTTAAGCCATCGGGTCCGGGACACGAACCGCGGTCGACTACATGGGAGTCCAGCGACATAGCCATTACGCTAACTGCTGGTTCCCAAGAAACACTTCTTCCAACTAAAAATGCTGCTGAGTCGGAGTGAGTCCTAAAGAAATCCAAAGATGGACTTCAGTCATTGCTTCTCACCTCTGTGAAGGGTGAACTTTCGAAATAAAGATTGTGTAATGCAATTTCTGAAACTAAAGTTTGTGAAGTAATTTTTATTTATTCTTTGAATACATGGAAACCAGATTCAAGAGCAAACTTTTGGGGCATCCTTCAGGATTTATGGGAATGATACCTCATTAGTATGAATATCTGAAACTACCTACCTCAAGGTATGGGTGTGAGGATCAGAAAGTATGTGAAAGTTCCTCGCAAATAGTAAAGAACTCTGTGTAACACGTATGCTGGGCACTCATAGCTGAACGACAGTCATTTGATTAGATTCAGTATGTGAAGAATAAATCAGGCGCAGTCAGGTTTAGGTGCGAAAAAGACGGAAGATAAAGGTCAGGGCATGTGTGGGGACATCAGTGGAAAATTTGTCTCTACAAAGGACTTATTGAGTCATCAAAAAAGTCATGACATATTTTTCTATGCAAAAACTCATCGTGACACTTTTTTGACAACCCAATTGCTTCAGGAGGACTTTCTTAACGTGTAGCTTCAACATGCTCTTACTTGGAGGATCCTTTCCTTCCTAATGGTGATGATAAGAGAGGACAATGAGAATTAAAAGTCCCTCACAAGTAAGCCATGGGTGTACAATGGGCTTCCTAATCACCTCAGAAGACCAACCATAACTCTTTAGTCCACCCTCTACTCTCCTGCTTATGCCATTCTTTTTAAATTTGTTTTAAGGTTTTTTGTTTGTTTGTTTGTTTGTTTGTTTTGCCATAGGGTACATATGCTCACTGGAGAGACACAGAGAGACATAAAGTAAAAAATCACTCCCAGAGGGGATGGCCATGTTGCAATCCCTTCTCCATTCTCCTCTTGAGATTTTGGGCATGTGCACACATGCACCCAGCATGATTTTTCAAGCCACCAGGTGTGGGACTCAAACCATGGTAAGCCGTGTGGGAATCGAGTGCCTTAACAACCACGCCACCTGCTAGCTCTCTGTTTCTAATATTTTAGCATGACTGGCATCACAGTAAAATGACAAATGTACACAGAACTAACATTCCAACCGAAACTAACATTCTTCCTTCAAAAATTAAAGCAGCCTATGGGAAACATAGTGAAGGTCATACTTTAAACATCAAGGGAAGATTTTTCAATGGGAAATTACTACACTTGACCACGACCAGCACAGAATTGTAACATTTAAAACCAACCAGAGGGACCAGAGGGACCAGCAGTTGGCGTAATGGCTATGTCGCTGGACTCCCATGTAGTCAACCACGGTTCAAGTCCCGGACCCAGTGGCTTAAACTCATGCTGGGCACGTGTGCATGTGTGCCCAAGATCCCGAGAGGAGAACGGAGGAGAAGGGATTGCAGCATGACCATCCTCACTGGGGGTGGGGGGTGGTGATTTCTCGCTTTCTGCCTGTCTCTCTCTGTGTTTCTAGTGAGCACAGGCGCCCTATAGCAAAAACCTCTCAAAACACACACACACACACACACACACACACACACACACAAAACAAAAAACCAAAAAAAACAGAAACAACACAGATAGCACCTGTGTGTTCCTTTGCAGCTGGGTAAAGTGGTCAAAGATGGCCATGAGGTCTCCCATGAGACGGAAGGCTGAAAGTTTTGATAGGACAATACCAAAGGTTCTGGTTCAAGCCCTGAACCCTGAAGCCATGGCTATGGGGTACAGTAGTGAGAACCTGAACCGTAGAGCCTGTTCTGCTGCCACAGCTGACAAGTCAACCTCCATGAGACCCATGGGGATGTTTTCATTTTGCTTTAGAGAGAAAATATTTTCCTGAATTCTTCTTGTGTAAAAATGGTTGATCAAGGACCAGCAGGTGTCATGGTGGTTAAGGCACTGGACTCTGACATGGTCAACCACAGTCTGAGACCTAGACCTGGTAAAAATCACACTGGGCATGTGTGCAGGTATGCCCAAAATACCGAGAGGAAAACAGAAGAGAAGGGATTGTGGTATGGCCATTCCATCAGGGGTTGATTTCTCATTTTCTCTCTCTGTTTCTCTCTCTATGTCTCTTTCTCTCTCTCTCTGGTGAGCACAGGTGCCCTATGGCAAAAACCTTTAAAAAAAAAAAAGTTACTCAAGGGCCAACAGGTGTCATGGGGGTTAAGGTGCTGATCTCCCACATGGCTGACCGTGGGTCAAGTTCTAGACCAAGCAGATTGAAAAGCAGGCCAGGTGTGCGTGCCCAAGATTCCGAGAGGAGAGTGGAGAAGGGATTGCGGCGTGACCAGCCCCCCCAGGGGATGATTTCTCACTTTCTGTCTCTATGTCTCGCGCTGTCTGTCTGGCGAGCGCACGCGCCCTATAGCAAAAACCTCTCAAAAAAAAAAAAAAAGTTACTCAAGGGCCAACAGGTGTCATGGGGGTTAAGGTGCTGGTCTCCCACATGGCTGACCGTGGTTCAAGTTCTAGACCAAGCAGATTGAAAAGCAGGCCAGGTGTGCGTGCATGCATGCCCAAAATCCTGAGAGGAGACAGAAGAAGAAGGGATTGTAATATGGCCATCCCCGTGGTGGGCGGGGTGATTTCTTTCCTTCTTTCTGTCTCCAGTGAGCACACACTCCCTATGGAAAAATCCTGAAAGAAATTAAAAAAAAAAAAAGTTGCTCAATATTGACATGGAAAAATATGCAACTTAAAATTGGAGCATTTTACACTTGAAAAGGCCTCTATGTTTATGAAAATCCTTTACCCACAGAAGAGAAATAAAAGTTGCTGACGTGTGGCTACTTCTCTCTTTTGCATGTGAGATGGAGGGAAAACAGTCAAGAAAACTGGCCTCGGTTGATCTTGCTGAAGGTCACAAAAAGGATTTCTAAGTAAAAGAGACAGATCTTCAGGACAAAAACAAACTTCCTACTACCATCCAGAAATCATTTTCTTTCAGTTGGTAGAGAACTGGCAAATATTAAATACATTGAACATGGGGGCATGCGAGACCTTCTTTACTCTCAGTGGACACAGGCAGTGCTTAAAATCAGACAAGAAACCAAAGACCAGGAAAAGGGGTCTTGGTCAACCATCATGCTTTTCTCTTGACTGCCCACTGAAGGGACCTTTGAACTTTGAGGAGGAACTTAGAAAGAAGAAATAATTTGTCTTAGAGTTGAAACCTTTTGTGTATCTGCCTGACAGAAGACCAAAGCAGATGCCTGTGTGACTGTGTGTCACAGGAGGCAGGAGAGTCTGTATCCTGGAGCCTGTCTCCTGGTTCTAGAAAAGATCTCAACTTTTGACATCCTATTGCCAGAATAGGTTGAGACCACCAGCCTCATTCACTCTGAAGGGGTGTTAGGAGAAGCTCGAGGGGGTAGCAATTCAAGGAACACGTGCCTGAGGCCAGGAATCAAGCCTGCTGAAACTGTGTAAATGTGTGTGTGTGTGTGTGTGTGTGTGTTGGGTCAGGTGGGAAGGGGTGGTGCTAGGCCTAATGAAACTGCGGGATGCGGTGGGACTGTGTGTGTGCTAAGCCTCTGCAAGTTTTTCAACCAGACAGGAAAAGGAAGTACAGTTGTAACTTGTCTATTAAGACAGGTTCTGATTTAGTTAAGACACAAACCACCTCACTACCGGATCGCTTTCACACTTTTACTGGAGGCATTCATTATAAGTTCCAAATTGTCTGGTGATTCTTTGGAGCACCTGTGAATCCTCATTTCTCTCCTTCTTCATTTCCCCATAGGGAAATTCTAGCAGCTGCCTATTCCACATGTACTCAGGGGAGAGGACTTTGGTGGGTTTGTGATAAAGCAGATACTTGTTCAAGTAGCTCTCCTCATTCCTCTGGGCCTTGATGTGATTGACTCGGTCCACCGCCATTGCCTTGTGACAGGCCTCAGTGAGCCTGCACACCTCTTTCACTGAGCCCCCGTAGAAGGCTCCTGAGTAGTAAAAGTCCCCCTCATCATGGGGAATATGGGCTTGTGACTGAGGCTGGCGTTCATAGGGGAAGTTCTCCCGTCTGAACTGGAGAAAGTCAGGATGCAGGGTGCCAAACAAGAAGGAGAGGATCTCCACACCCACGTGGTTGCAGAACTTCATGTTCACATCTGCACATACAAGGTAATCCACCTCTTTCAGGAAGCGCTGTTGGGAAAAGTTGGTAATGATCTCCATGCGGTGCATGGAAACCTCTTCCCCGGTAGAATATCCCTGAATTTCAAGGATGACCACCTTCCGTCCCTTTCGGAGCTGGATGAGTGGAATGCGATCTGGCTGGTCAGTGAAGATGTAGTAATTCACCTTGTGTCCTACCATGAAGTGTTTCTCTGCAGTTTCCAGAAACGGTTTCACAAAGGATACATCATTTTGTGTGGCAAACACTGTTAAGCCAATGGAGACATTCTGGAGCAAGAACTGCTTATTCAGAATGTTAATGTTGAAAGTCCCCTCCCACACAATGGGAGCCAGCCAAGGAGTTTCAACAAGAACATCTTCCTTAGAGGCTACTAGCAAGTCTGGCTGATTGTACACCATCCTTAGTATGTCCACAGAATGCGGGCGGTCCACATCTCTAATAGCGACCCCTGCCCCAGCTAGAGTATTTTCCAGCTTCTGTCCTCTCAGGTTCAGAAAAGTATAGCCAAAAGAGATCAAGACGAGAGTTAGTAGGAGAAAAAAGATTACGTGATAAATTGAATAATATGTTGATTTTAGAGAAAGCTTCTGCAGCAGCGGAATCATGGCTTTTTGTGTCTCTTCTACTCTGTGACGGTGACCTCTTCTGGCTGGGTAAGGCTGAATCTCTTGAGACATCCAAGCTCCTTTTCCAGGCTAACTGACAGACAGCCCCCAAGCTCCCCAAGGCTGACTCTAGTGCCTGGGCCACTTGGGTCCAGTGGAAGAAGACTTGGAGTCTTGGCAGAACTCTAATAAATTCAATATGGATTTGAAATGCTGTTAAGGTAACCAGCTGGGAGGATTCCATCAACGAACTAGGACATATGGATCAGAATGTAGGAGAGAAGTCAGGATTCCTGAAACAGGCATTGGAGACTGGCTCCAGGGAGGCCTCTGTGCAGGTGAAGGACACATTGTGATGAAAGCAGGGCAGGGCAGGAGCCTCCAGAGAGCTAGGTGGTCAGAAAGCTTGGATTCTTGCCTGCCCTTGATACCACCAGCTATGAAAGTCTTAGCAGAGCACACACTTTCCTGGAAAATCCATAAAGCTGAGGCTAGACCACATTTCGAGTCACATTCAAATAGGCTGATGTAGGCCATCATTCAGAACGGCCTGATTTGAGAGCCATGGTGCAGGGGAAAGATCTATTGGGTCAAAAGAAAAGTCATGACACATTTTTGCCTAGACACGCATAGAAAAATGCCTCATGACTTCTCCAACAACCCAATATGTATCAGTGTTTATTTTCCATTATTCTCCTAATAAGTACTTAAAATCCTGTGGCCATTCATCTTTTAGATCTGTCCTGCCTTACTGTCAAGGCAGAGAGCTCTCCAGAAAGCCTTTCCTTATACAATGTATGAAAGACAATCTGTGCATGGCTCTATATCAGGGTCAATACCCTGGTGAAGTTGCACACATGTGGGGCACATGGCAGACGGTTCTGGCTCATCACATATATCCTCAGGCACCAGAAGTGGCACAGCACAGAGAAACCCTTCAGAAGAGATGAGGCTAGGGCTTCACTTGTGAAGAACCTCAGAGCATGTCAGTGGATCCCTTCCATGTGGAGCTGGTGGGAAGCACACCCTGGCCAGCTTGAACCATCTGCAACAGCAGCCTCTCATTTTCAAGGGGTGTCCATACGAAACCACCACGTCCAGGAAACCCCTTCACACTGGAGAGTACAGTGGATGTGGGAAATTCCTTAGCACCAAAATCACTCTTGCTAAGCACCATAGAATCCCTGTTGCACAAAGGCCTTAGTCCAATTGCTTATGCCTGCAGCAAATGCGGGAGCTACTTCAAAGTTGTGGTCTTGTTGTTCACCAGAAAGTTCACACACAAGTAAGGTTTAGAGAGACTTTAATGGGTACAGTGAATATAGGAAAGCTTATAGCAAAAAAAGTTCATACAGGAAAAGGTATTTTTGAGTCTAACCATGAGAAAGCTTATTAAAAAGAGCACTTTCCTTGTTTGTCATAAACACAACAGTAGAAAAGGACTTAAGGATATAGCATATGTTGGGACTAGGAGTTGGTATAATGGGTGTGTCTCTGGACTCCCATGTAGTTGACCGCAGTTCAAGTCCCGGACCTAGTGGCTTAAACTCACGCCAGGCATTCATGTGCCCAAGATTCCGAGAGGTAAATGGAGGAGAAGGGATTATGGCGTGGTCATCACCCCTTGGTGATTTCTCACTTTCTGTCTCTCTCTGTCTTTCCAGTGAGTGTATGTGCCCTATAGCAAAAACCTCTTCAAAAAAAAAAAAAAGATATAGCATATGTGGAAAAAGCCTATAGCAGTAGACATACTTTTTTCTTTTTTTTTTGGGGGGTTTTTGCTAAGGTTTTTGAAAGACAGAGAGAGACAGAAAGTGAGAAATCACCCCCCGAGGGGGGATGGCCATGCTGCAATCCCTTCTCCTTCATTCTCCTCTCGGGATCCTGGACACGCATGCCCACACACCTGGCGTTGAGTTTAAGTCACCGGGTCTGGGACTCGAACTGCGGTCGACTATATGGGAGTCCAGCGACATAGCCATCACGCTAACTGCTGGTCCCAGTAGACATAATTTTCAATTGCAGAGAATCCATATTGGAGAGAGGCCTCAAGTGCCAGAAATGCAGTTAATGCCCTCAACCAGAAATACAGCCTGATTTAGCCCCAGACAGTCTCACTAAAGTAAATGAGTAACACATGTAGAAAATAATTTTTATAAATTCCTAGCCTTGAACACCAGCAGGTTCACACTGGTGTAAAACGTAATGACTATAGAAAGTGTAGAATAATCTTTGGTGTAAAATCACAACTGTTCACTACCAGAAAAATCCACATCAAATAAAGGAATTATAAGGACACTGAATATGTGAATTGTTTAGCCAAAAGTATAGCCTTAATACAGATCAGAGAGTTCACACCAGCTACATGAACATGTTG
The DNA here is from genome assembly GCF_000334495.1 of Tupaia belangeri chinensis. Lineage (NCBI taxonomy): Eukaryota > Metazoa > Chordata > Mammalia > Scandentia > Tupaiidae > Tupaia > Tupaia belangeri. Next base: position 550,767 of record NW_006209766.1, on the reverse strand, counting down.
AATGTGGATAATTCTTTAGGCAAAGCTCTGGCTTCATTTTACAGCAGAGTTCGCACCAGAGCAAGGCTTTACAAGGTCAACGAATGTGGAAAAATGTTCAACCTTAATCCATACTTGTAATCCATACTGGTGAAAAGCCTTATGAGTTCAGCAGATATGGGGATTATTTGAGCCACAAATCTCATATCAGTAGACATTGGATAAATCACCCTGGAGATGAGCCTTAAAATACAGTGACTGAGAAAACATCGATCGATGTCCTCTACTCGTTTGCGACTGGAAAGTTCACACCGAGAAAGGCTTCAGGAGAGAAGGACGTGCAGTCTTCTTCTTCAACGTAGTGAGAGGCACCAGGGAAAAGCTCTGAGAATAGCTGCTGTGAGGTCGCCATCACTCAAAAGTGGAACCTCGCCTCTGGACATCCACGTTGGAGAGATTCTCTGAGTGCCACGCACATGGGGCACTGTCAGGGGCTGTTGCATTGCACATTCCATGCCTGGAACCCATGCCTGAGTTCCATCATTGCTGGTGCCTATGACTGAAGCCATCTCACCTCTTCCAGGAGGCAAGTAGGCATCAGGTTACCCCAACATACTCTGTGAGTACAGACCTTGAGCTCTTTATCCCATTCCATGGAGAGAAATCCTGAGTGGCCAAAGTATACTTCTAATTAGTACAGACACAGTACATATGAGTATGAGAGAACTGGGGCTCAAGGTGGAGTGCCCTATCTGTAGACTCACAAATCTTTTTATCCAATTATTATAGATTTTTTTTGAGAGGTTTTTGGAATAGGGCACGTGCGCTCGCCAGACAGAGAGAGACAGAGAGACAGAAAGCGAGAAATCATCCCCCGGGGAGGAGGGCTGCACCGCAATCCCTTCTCTTCCATTCTCCTCTCAGGATCTTGGGCATGCATGCACACACACCCTGCATGAGTTTTAAGCCACTGGGTCCAGGACGTGAACCGCGGTTGACTACATGGGAGCCCAGCGACATAGCCTTTACGCTAACTGCTGGTCCCTCCAATTATTATAGTTTTGAGGGATGAGGGTATATAGATATATTCCACGTATCTGGATTTCTGGGTCTCCTATGGTCATGGTCACTGAGAGAGAAAATGATGTAAAGGTTTGTGGATTTCTATGACCTACCTGGGCTATTCACTTAGAGGTCGTAGCTATATAGGCATTAAAACAGAATTTTGACAGGAAATATTATCCAAATAGAAGACCTCGCCACTTGCATAGAATTATCCTTCTTTACCTATGTATCTTTGCTTCCCTTAAGTCGGGCTGTCTCTCATTACATAAGGAGGATAATGGTGGAGACAATACGTGTTTGCCAAATCTGGTTTTGTAAGAGGAGTATGAGATCCAGATATTTCATGGAATCATTTTTAAATGTTTTATCAAGATGTAATTGATATAAACTACAAACTCTGAAATAATAGAACATGATGTTTGACCATATGAGGGGGTCTTCAAAATGTGTATTATAAAAATAGCCTATCATAGATCTCAAAATGCCTTTTGCACCAAAATAAACTTGTATTTTATTTCAGGTGTTCCACAAACTTTCCGAAACCCCCTCATTATGTATACACTCATGCAACTGCCGTCATCATTACAATGAGTATATCCATCACTCAGTACGAGGTCTGGGTCAAAGAGCAGTAGATGTTTGTCATTCTATAAACCCACTGACTTGCAAAGTGGTAGTACCATTGTACATTCCCATTAGCTGTGGATGAGAATTTCAGTTGTCCTGTATCCTCATCAACACTTGTTATGTCACTTTTTAAACATTTTCTCATTGTTTTTAATGACATCTATTCATTGTATATTTATATTTATGGAGTAAAGAGTGGCTTTTTTCAGTAGATGAATATAACATATATGATCAAATCAGAGTAATTAGCAAATGCATCATCTTAAATATTTATCATTCCTTTGTCTTGGGAACATTCTTTTTTTTTTTTTTTTTTTTTTTAAATATCAAATGTCCATGAAGTGATTTCATCCAGCACGGCCGTTTTCAGGAGCTGTAGTTACTTACCTCTGTCCAACCTTCTCGCCCACCCAAGTGCATGCCACCACCCCATGGAAGATTCAATGGACATGAGCCCCCTGAGGTCCCAGAACTCTCTTTATGGTTGTGAACTAAAGGCCAACAAAGATCATCACTTTAAAGTGGATAATGATGAAAATTAACATCAGTTCTCTTTAAAAACAGTCAGTTTAGGGGGCTGGTACAAAGGATGAATTGCTCATTGTTGAAGCAGAGGCAATGAATTATGAAGGCAGTCCAATTAAAGTAACACTGGCAACACTGAACGTGTCTGTACAGCCAACGGTTTCCCTTGGGGGCTTTGAAATAACACCACCTGTGGTCTTACGGTTGAAGTGTGGTTCAGGGCCTGTGCATATTAGTGGAAAGCATTTAGTAGCTGTGGAGGAAGATATAGAGTCAGAAGAAGAGGAAGAGAATGTAAAACTCTTAAATAGATCTTGAAAGCAATCTGCCCCTTGAGATGGTAGCAAGGTTCCACAGAAAAAAGTGAAACTTGCTGCTGACGAGGATGATGATGACGATGATGACTATGAAGAAGATGCTGATGATTTTGGAGATGAGGAAACAGAAGAAAAAGCTCCAGTGAAGAAATCTATACAAGATACTCCTGGCAAAGATGCTCAAAAATTAAACCAGAATAGAAAACGCTTAAAACCATCAACACCAAGATCAAAAGGTCAAGAACCATTAAAAAAAAAAAAAAAGGAAAAAAACTCCTAAAACACCAGAAGGACCTAGCTCTGTAGAAGACATGCAAGCAAGTATAGGAAGAAAAAGCTCCAGTGAAGAAATCTATACAAGATACTCCTGGCAAAGATGCTCAAAAATTAAACCAGAATAGAAAACGCTTAAAACCATCAACACCAAGATCAAAAGGTCAAGAACCATTAAAAAAAAAAAAAAAGGAAAAAAACTCCTAAAACACCAGAAGGACCTAGCTCTGTAGAAGACATGCAAGCAAGTATAGAAAAAGGTGATTTTCTTCCCAAAGTGGAAGCCAAGTTTATCAATTGTGTCAAGAATTGCTTCCAGATGACTGACCAGGAGGCTATTCAAGATCTCTGGCAGTGGAGGAAGTCTCCTTTTTTTTTT
>NW_006209766.1:541571-547392 GCF_000334495.1 Tupaia belangeri chinensis | reverse complement strand
AAACCCCAAAAAAAAAAAAAAAAAAAAAAAGTAGGTTCTCTTCCCAAAGTGGAAGGCAAGTGAAAAATTGCTCCTGGGTGACTGACCAGGAGTCTATTCAAGATCTCTGGCAGTGGAGGAAGTCTCTTAAAGAAAATAGTTTAAACGGTTTGTTAAAATTTTCCATCTTATTTTATTTCTGTAACAGTTGATATCTAGCTGTCCTCTTTATAATGCAGAGCGAGAATTTTCCCTACTGTATTTGATAAATGTTGTCCAGGTTCCATTGCCAAGAATGTGTTGTCCAAAATGCCTGTTTAGTTTTTAAAGAAGGAACTCCACCCTTTGCTTGGTTTTAAGTATGTACGGAACGTTATGATAGGACACAGTAGTAGTGGTGGTCAGACACAGAAATGGTGAGGAGACAAAAATACACATGTGAAATAAACTCAGTATTTTAATAAAAAAAAATCAAACGTGTTTTTTCTCATTCAGAAATCACTGTATAGTGGCTTAGTCATATATGTTATCTGTCCCGACCCAGGGGACAGTAGAACAGGTTCCCTGGGGGAGGAAGTGAGAGATGGGATAAACACATGATAGTGGCTTAGTCATATATGTTATCTGTCCCGACCCAGGGGACAGTAGAACAGGTTCCCTGGGGGAGGAAGTGAGAGATGGGATAAACACATGCACACATCAAGTCTTCTTCCTCTGTCTTCTGTTTATTGAGGAGAAATGGCGAGTTATATACAGCTGGTGGGCACCAATTGGTTGCCCGAAATGCAAATGAGATACAACAGCATGAACCAATCATTGATATGGGTGGATCTCTCCCGTTGCCTAGAAACCGAACCATCTCTGGAGAGAACGGTTGGTCACATGATTTCTGAGAAACAATTTGCTCAGTGAGGAAGTGAAACCTCATGGTTTCCAAGATGGTGGAAAGCTCAATATGGTGGACAGCTCAAGATGGCTTCCATGTGCATTGCCCTCCACATGTCCCCCTCTTTAATTTTTGCAAAGAGAGGGGAAAAACCTGGGGAAATTGTGCCTGTCTTAGGTTGGAGTTGTGTTTTAGAACCACATGTCCATCATTACCCGTCATTGGAGAATCCCATTGCAATGATGGGTTTCCTGTCTTAGGTGTGAGGACTGTACAGCTGTTAGGCTCTGACTCTCTTACCTGTCTTTGGCTAACCAATTCAGCGCCTCAGGCAGGAGCACAATTTAGGCTCCGCAATACTCCATCTCCAGGTTGTGGTAGTGGACTTGGATAGGTTGCATTTTTATGGAGTCATCAATTTGGCATTTAAGGAAAGCCATGAGCTTATTAAAGAGAACAGGCCTCAAAGAGGAAACAATCAGTAAACCCAGAATCGGACCAAGTATGAGGAGGCAAAAGGGGAGGAGTCCATTCCATGCAGACCACAAGGGACTGTCATGAACGATGCCAGACTTGTTGGCATAAAAGCAGCAGTGTTCCTGTAAAGCAAGACAGAGACCCCCCTGTTCTGCCAGGAGGAGTGGCGCCAGGATCAAAACCAGCAATGGTAGTGTCGAAGAAGCAAAACGGGATCAGGTATTTAAGAAGGATCTTCATTTTGTTGATCTGGGGAAGGAGAAAGAGATATCTCAGGGCTTTCATCATCCCTGGATGGCTTGTTAGAATCAATCTGTTTGATTAATCTTTCTGGTAGCCAAAGAGCAGATTCATTTTTTGAGAATAGATGCAGAAAGACCCTCTGCCCCAAATGAGGACAGGGTCTGGACCATTCCATATATTGTCCAGAGGATCTTTCCACAATACTGAGGCAAATTTTGTTTAGGTAGTTGAATGCCAGAAGCGCTCAGTGTCTGAGTCTCCATCTTTTTCAAGAGACAGGAAATTTAGGACAAAAAGAGCATGTGCTGAAGGTTTTTTGGTGAGCCCTTAGTCTGTAAGAGCTCTCCCTTTTTTAGCTTTTGGACAGTATTTTTCAAGGTAAGATGAGCACAAAAATTTATCTGGAGGAAAATGGTTATCAATAGTTCCAGTAAAGGAAGCACATGCAATATGCCAGAAATCTGTTTGTTGGAACAGCCCATTAACTTGGTCCTTAGTATATGGCTGGATGATTGTATCAGGATCTTTGCCATATGTCCAGGCCAACCACAATTGAAGCAATTGCCTCCATTACTATGGTTAAGAAATTGGCGAACAGTATATCCTTTAAGAGCAGCGGCCAGAGTCAATCCCTGTTGGTATGCTGACCCAATATCAGAACATAGGTGAATGTATCCTGATAAATCCGTCTTTTTTCTATATGGCCTGGTTACTGCTTGACAAGCAGCATTAGCATTTTCATATGCTAATTGTTTAACAAAATTGGTACCTGCATCAGCACTGCCAAATATTTTCCCTGCTGCAGTAATTAACCAATGAACAAACTCATAAAAAGGTTCATCAGGCCCTTGGTTTTTTGTTGTAAGGGAGGTACTCAATCCCCTCCAGAGAGCACAGCATGGACCAATGTTTGCCAATATATTAGTGTAAGCCAATTTTCTGCCACCGAGTCAACTATGGCTAAAGTATATGGAGCTGTAGCTCCATATTGAGCAACTGCTGTTTTAATTTCTTTTATAATATTAAAAGCAAAGGCACATAGGTGGCGCCATGCTTGTCCTTGTGGATCTGTGGTTTCTGTTACTAGAAAGGCTTCCTGCCCCTCAAAATCTATCGATGATTGTAGTTTTTGAACTGGTTTAAGTTTCGCACCATCAGTAAAAGTGGGCTGGTGGTGATTCCACGAGGAATCTGCACTTTTAGATTTACCCACTCTCATTTTTCCAATTGTGATATTAAGTCTTGATGTTTCTGCTCTAATTGAATTTGTTCTTCAAATTGTCTAACTTTACTCAAAATTTCTTTCCTAGGGTCAATAACCAGCATCACCAAAGCTGATACAGATGCGACCAAGTTGTAAGATGGCAGTAGTTTTTTGAAAGGTGGCCATTTTGAATCATCGTGTTTGACTGCCTTTGTTTCTAAAGTTTTTTGTTCAGACGGCCATTTTGGGTTACTGCACATGGCAGTCTTTGTTTCTAAAGTTTTTTGTTCAGATGGCCATTTTGGGTTATTGCATTTATCAGCCTTGGCCTCTAGGATTTCCTCCTCTAAACTAGTTGATGATTCATTTTTCTTTGGCTCTTGTAGAGCCTTAAGGTTGTTTTACTTTTTTAGTTTTTTAGATTTTTTGGGTTTTTTCTCACTTTCGGGGCTTTTAACTTCTTCCTCACTATCTAGGGAAATGAGATCCTCTCCCTGTTCTTTTTCAATTTTAGAAGCCTTGGTTAGATCTGAGGTGGCTATAGCCTTCTCCTGATATTGATCATTTTGCATGATCTGCTCTCCCTTAGCGACCATAACGGCAAGAGCTTCTGAATGGATATTTCATGCGGACTAAGCTTTTGTCCCATTATTACCCGTACTTAAAATAAAACATAGGTGAATACTTACCAGGATGTCTTCTCTTCGTCCTTCTTTGTTTTTTGCCAGCCTTTCTCAGGACAAGTCTCTGCCATCCCCTTCTGGACGAGTCTATGCCATCCCCTTCTGGATGAGTCTATGCTGTCCTTTCTCGGGATGATTCCCTGCCATCCCCTTCTGTTTTCTGCTGGCTTTTCTCACTTGCTCTGCACTGGAACCTTCCTCAGGAGCTCTTCACTAGATCCCTCGTACCCAGGTCCGTGTTCAGGCACCACGTGTCCCGACCTGGGGGACAGTCAAACAGGTTCCCTGAGGGAGGGAGTAAGAGATGGGACAAACACACACACACACGCACACACAGAGTGGAGACAATACGAGGTGCTGATCAAGTCTTCTTCCGTTTATTGAGGAAAAATGGTGAGTTATATACAGGCTGGTGGGCACTGATTGGTTGCCTGAAATGCAAATGAGATAGAACAGCATGAACCAATCACTGGTGTGAGTGGATCTCTCCCGTTGCCTAGAAACCCAACCACCCCCAGGAAGAACGGTTGGTCACATGATTTCTGAGAAACGATTTGCTCAGTGAGGAAGTGAAACCTAATGGTTTCCAAGATGGTGGATAGCTCAAGATGGCAGATAGCTCAAGATAGCTTCTGTATTCAGTGCCCGCCACAGTTATCATCACAAATAATTTTCCATTTCTTGTTTCTTATATACATGTATTCTTTCCCCCTAATACCCCCATTTCTCACCCTCTGCCATAGTCCACCTTCCTTCCACTCTACCTCTGGTTTGCTTTCCATTCCTTTTTTTTCCTCCCACAGTTCATTGGTTAACAAAATATCTTAATTGATCTAACTACTTTTAATAGCAGGTTCTAAATCTTCTCTTTTGGTTATTTTGAAATATACAGTGAATTACTGTTATCTTTAGCCACCCTACTCTACTATGGAACTTGTTCCTTCTATCTCACTGAATTTTGTATCTGTTAACCAGCAACTCCCCACTCCCCCTTATTTTTAACTCTTCTTCACCTCTAATAAGCTGAACTTATGTGTTTCAAATTTTTCATATGATTATTTTGGCAAAGATACAGCTAGAATAACAAGCAAGCCAAGTACAAGATCCTCATTCTAGACCAGTAGATGGTGTGATGGTTAAGACTCTAGACTCTCACACGGTCCACCACAGTTCAAGTCCTGGACCTGGGCTTGTTTTCTCACTTTCTCTTTCCTTTCTCTCTCTCTCTCTCTGTCTCTCTTTCTCTCTGTCTCTCTCTGTGAGCACACATGCCCTATAGCAAAAATTTTAAAACCAATAACAGGGACCAGCAGGTAGCAAGTGGTTAAGACACTGGACTTCCACATGGCCAACCACAGATCGAGTCCCAGACGCGGTGACTAGAAATGTGGGTGTGTGTGCCTGAAATCCCAGCAGGAGAATGGATTATGGGGTGGCCATCCCCCCTGGGGGGGTGATTCCTCACTCTCTCTCTGTCTCTGCAATAAGCCTATAGTAAAAATCTCTCCCCAAAATAATAATAATAAATTATAAAGATTTTAAATATCCTATTCTCTGATGTCATTTTCTTTTTAAAGCAGTTCTTTAGTTCTCTGACATTTGCAACATCACAAGGTTGTCTTGGAATTCTGGCATTACAGAAGCCTGTCAGGAATATGCTAACATCCTCATGTACAACTGAGCAGATGTCACATTCTAAATCACAAGGATGACATTCCCATAGAAAACACTCATCAGAGCACAGAGAAGCACAAGAGAAGTAGCCAGCATTAGGCAACAGGTAGCAAGTACTCCTTACCTACCATGGGACCCGCTTTACTCTGCTGTTGATCCACAATAGGAAAGGTGGAATCTCTGTCTAACGTTGATTTTCCAGGAGGTACATGTTTGAAATGGCCAAGGATAAAAGGGGGGTGGGGTGGTGTATAAGACGGCAACATGGCAAGCCCTGAGTTAACAGAGGCCATTGTCTCGGCCTCTCTTCCTGTCTCAAGGGCTCTGTTTGATGGACAGCTAATATGAAAGCCAAAGAGAGAAAGCAAAGTAATCTTATTGGGAAAAAAAATATGGAAAAGGAAACCTCAAAGAGTGTCAGAACACAGAGTGGTCAGAGGTCTAGCCCTGAGGTCCAGCTTAGTTGGCTTCAGTACTTACTAGCTGGCCATGTAGTCATGGGCTGGCCACATACCTCTCTAAACCTGTTTTCCTATCTATACAATGAGGATTTCCTACCCTTGTGACAATGAAGAAGATAATAATTGCACTTAAGCCTTATCAAGCCTGATTGTAACAGCTTCAGACCTGATACCTAAAGAGTAAACGGTCGGTGGATTTTAAGTGACTATTAGG
>NW_006209766.1:541258-541559 GCF_000334495.1 Tupaia belangeri chinensis | reverse complement strand
CTGATCTATCGATTTTCTCTTTGCTCCAGCAGAATTTCCAGGACAGTCCCAAAGAATGGCTTTCGTCAGCTTGTCTGGATGTGACTTTGAAGATGGTCTGGTCTTAGCTTTTGGAAACCATGCAAAGCTATAAGTCTCACAGCATTCAATAACAAGGGAAGGACAGAGACCACACCCTCTGACCTGTCAGGCCCCCTAGTGGCTCCTACCCTGCCCTACTTTCATCACAATCTCTGTCCTTTATCTGGTCAGTGACTTCCTCTGACCCAGTCTCCTGAGCCTGTTTCTAGAGCTGTGACTT
>NW_006209766.1:533707-541245 GCF_000334495.1 Tupaia belangeri chinensis | reverse complement strand
ACAGTGGCCTTTGGTTCTAGTTGTCTATTGTCTAAGTACTGCCACTTGGCTACTGTGACAGACCTCAGACTAAAACTGAATTTATCATGGTCCACTGATGCCTGAGTCTTTCTTCCCAGGGTGCCTTGGAGTGCTCCCAAGCACAGGTGGGCCTCAACCCTGGGAGGAGCCAGGAATAACAGGCAGAGAGTGAGGACGTGGACCACTCAGATCCAGAGATTCTTCTTCAGCCTGCCCTAGGGTGACTACAAAGGGTGGAAGGTCAAGGATCGGGGAGTACTCTTTTACCACAGAAGAGAGAAGAAGCTACATTCTTCAGGTATAGAGCCATCGTCTGGCTACCAAAGATGTTGTCTAGGAAACAAAAATGCTGTTCGCTTTGTGTGGCCATTCTCCTGCTAACCCTCATCTTGGCCTTATTTAGCTATTACTTGAACCCAAAGAACCAGAAGCTGAAAAGTATGTTAGCTAGGGCAAGCATGGCTGTTAGAAAACTCCGTGGCCAACAAGATGTAAAATGGTCAAGGATGGCATATGGCCAACCACAACTGCTAAAGCCCTCTAGGAATGATGTCCTTGTGGTGACACCTTGGCTGGCTCCCGTTGTGTGGGAAGGGACTTTCAACATCCACATACTAAATCAGCAGTTCCGACAGCAGAATGCCACCATTGGATTAACCGTGTTTGCCGTAAAAAAATACATAATCTTTCTGAAGCTGTTTCTGGAAACCGCAGAGACATACTTCATGGTGGGACACAGAGTGAACTACTACATCTTCACCGACCAACCTAAGCATGTTCCACAGATCCTGCTCCAAAAAGGAAGGCAGATGGCCATTCTCAGGGTCCAGAGCTATGCCCGCTGGCAGGACATCTCCATGCACCGCATGGAGGTGATCAGCATCTTTTCCCAGAGACGCTTCCTCAGGGAGGTAGATTACCTTGTGTGTGCAGATGTGGACATGAAGTTCAATGACCACGTGGGCGTGGAGATCCTCTCCTCCTTGTTTGGAACCATCCATCCTGGCTTCTTCTGGCTCCGACGGGATGCCTTCCCCTATGAACGCCGGCCTCAGTCCCAAGCCTATATTCCTCAGGATGAGGGGGACTTTTATTACATGGCGGCTTTATTTGGGGGATCAGTGCCAGAGGTGTATCGGCTCACCAAGGCCTGTCATGAGGCAATGATGATTGACGAAGCTGGTCACATCGAGGCCATATGGCACGAGGAGAGCCACTTGAACAAGTACCTACTTCACCACAAACCCACCAAGGTCCTCTCCCCCGAGTACATGTGGAATAATGGGCCGCTTAACTTAACTCCTTGCATAAAACGGAGTCGATTTGTGATCTTGCAGAAGGATGGAAAGACAATGCGTACCAATGATGAAAACATCGAGAAAGGGTTCGGAGAGGGGAGATGGCCCGTCAGCCCTCCTCATCTTCCTGCCACGCTCTTCTAATTTAACATAAGTTTTACATGACTCTGCCTCCTTCCTGTCTGTTCAAGAAAAATTGCTGGTACCTACCCCCATCTCCCCAAATTCAGGTAGGCCTAGCACCATCCCCATCTTCCTAATCTTCACACACACACACACACACACACACATTTAGGCAGGCCCAATTGCACAGCTTAAGTGCAAGTTCCTGAGTTGCCCCACCTTGAGCATCTCTCTGATCATCCAACATTGTCAGAATGAAGGAGGCAAGTGTTCTAGCCTGTCTTGACAATAGAAGGGATAAGAGAAAATTATTCCACAGCAAGGAAGAGGCCTGTCAACACCTTCTTCTGCCTCCTGCGATATGCAGTCACACATAAACCTGCTTTCCTCCTTGTCCAACTGGTGCACAAAAACGTCAGCCTTAAGCTAGCTGACTGACTTTTCTCAGAATCCTTACAAGGGTTATATGGTCCATTTCATGTGCAGGCAGGAGAAGAACACAGTGACTAATCAACAGCCTCTTCCCTGATTCTTGAACTCTTTTTCATCCCAAAGCATTCCCAGAATTAAAATCGCTCTTCTACATGCTCCATCACCCACCCTCTGGTTGCCTCCATTCCACTTTTGATTTATCAGTATATTGGGAACCAGCAGTTAGCATAATGGCTATGTCGTTGGACTCCCACGTAGTCGATCGTGGTTCGCGTCCCGGACCCGGTGGCTTAAAACTCACGCCGGGTGCATGTGCATGCGTGCCCAAGATTCAGAGAGGAGAATGGAGGAGAAGGGATTGCAGCACGACCATCCTCTCTGGGGGGTGATTTCATGTTTTCTGTCTCTATGTCTCTCTCTGTCTGCCTGGCGAGCACACGCGCCCTATAGTGAAAAACCTCTCCAAAAAAAAAAAAAGAGAGAAAAAAAAGATTTATCAGTATATCAACTTATACGGATATACCAGGTCCTTATAAACTGAAAATATATACATTGGGTAGGCAGGAAAGTCTTGACATATTTTTCAATGCTTTCTAGGCAAAAATGTGTCATGACTTTCCTGACAACAATACACACACACACACACACACATATCTATTTATGTATTTCTAGATGAAAATAGGAAGTTCCAACTGTTATGAAAATCTGTCTCAGGACCAGCAGTTAGCATAATGGCTATGTCGCTGGACTCCCACGTAGTCGACTGCAGTTCAAGTCCCGGACCAGGTGGCTTAAACTCACGCCAGGCGCGTATGCGTTTGTGCCCAAGATCCCAAAAGGAGAAAGGAGGAGAAGGGATTGTGGCGTGGTCATCCCCCCTGGGGGGTGATTTCTCACTTTCTGTCTCTCTGTCTCTCTCTGTCTTTCTGGCGAGTACACGCACCCTATGGCAAAAAATAAAAAATAAAAAATAAAAACCTCTCCAAAAAAGAAAAAAAAAAAAACCCTGTCTCTTACTTAAAAATTATTTGTCTTTTAGCGAGGGCCTGAAGTCCTATATATCATTTGTTCTGAAGTGCTGCATTTCTTTGGTCCTGCTTTTTTCTCTCATATGCAAAAGAGAGATTGAAGTCACGCATCAGCAAACTTCATTTCTCTTCTGTAGAGGGTAAATTTTCATAATTTGAGGGGCTTTTATACTTTGGTTCTAAGTTGTTTTTCTGTACCAGTACTGAGCAATCATTTTTACCCATGAGTCAGGAAAATGTTTTCTCCCTAATGCAAAGCGAAAATCTCCTCATGGGGCTCATAGAGGACAGACTGCCAGCTGGGACAGCAGATCGGGTCCTGCCGTTCAGGTCCTTCCCTCCCGGTCTATGCTCTACTTCATAGCTCTGGCTTCATGGGTAAAGGGTGTCCTAGAGCTGGCCTCTTGAACCTTTCAGCCCTGTATCTCATCAGAGACCTCATCAGCTTCTCCAACCACTTCACTCAGCTGCAGAAGAACATGGTACTGTCTGTGTTGTTCCTGGTTTGACATGTGTTGGCTTTTCATTTCTTTGGTTATTTTTTGAAAGTTGGCTCTGTCTGGATTTGCATCCCTTTCAGAACCTTTATACCAACTGATGTGTTTTTTAGCTTTTGTCTTTGGGGTTTTTAGAGAGATTTTTGCTATATGGCATATGCATTCATCAGAGAAACAGAGAGAGGGAAAGTGATAAATCACTCCCCAGAGGGAATGGTCATGCCACAATCCCGTCTCCTCCATTCTCCTCTCAGAATTTTGGGCATGCATGCACACACATCCCCGGCATGAGTTTAAAGCTGCTGGGTCTGGGACTCAAACTGTGGTCAGTCATGTGAGAATCAAGCGCCTTAACCACTAAGCCACCTGGTGACCCTCCCGATATATGTGTTTAAATGTGTGGACCATATTCAGTATGATCTGCCTTCACTGTGATTTTCAAGGGACTGTTCTGATTTCTGAAAAAAAGTAGGTATAGCTTTCTTTGGTACAAAGGGGTTTCATAAAGTTCATAGAAACTCCTATTATGAAACAACTATCCAAGGATTTCCAGGTTTTTTGTGTGTGCAAAAATATGAACTCATACTTCCTTCACTTTTCTGTGAAATTTTTCAGATCCCCTTGTTCATCTGTCATTGTCCTGTGATGGAAAAGTCATGTTAAGATATCAGGAATAGGGGACCGGCAGGTGGCGTGCTGGTTAAGGGCACTGGACTCCCACACAGCCAACTGCAGTTGGAGTCCCAGACCTGGTGGTCTGCTTCCTCACTTTCCCTCACTCTTTCTCACTCTGTCACTCTAAGCAAATAAATAAATAAAGTCAAATAAAAATAATTTTTAAAGAATCAGGAACCGGCTCGGTCATCATGGCATAGAGGATAGGATGCTGCTGCATGAAACTGAAGTCATATGAGAAGGCAGAAGTTCAAGTTCTGGGTCAATATGAACACGTTGGGTACACCCTTGGTGGGGATCACGGCATGGTGAGACCTTGTCAAGAAGACCTCTCTTGCTCAAGAAATAAATAAGCTTTAAAAAACATCTCAAGAGCAGGTGAGTCGAGGTGCACAAAGGAGCATTGTTTCTTCATTTATAAAGTCCTGTTATGGAATAGATTGGTGCATTTCCTCTGCTCTTTGTTTACTGGGGACAGTTCTGATAGGAATGTTGGAAGATGAATGTTGAGGCTTAGCAAATATTCAGTAGGTGCCTACTATTTGCTCAGACTCCCAGCTACAGACCTAGCAACACAACATGAGAAAAATGTACATGATCCTTCTTTACAGGTAGCGTCCTGGGACATAGCAATGCCCCTTCCCTCTTTAATTCATTTTTTTCATCAAGGGAGTGACTGTCTTTCCTGGGTATCTGATTTATCTGACTACATCTTTGCTAGCTCTTCCTTATCCCCCAGGACACAATGGTAGGACTCTATTCTGCCTAGACCCTCTCTCTAATTGATTCCATCCAGCCTCCTAACTTGGAAGGCTACATGGCTATCTCTGATCCTATATCTTCACACCACACACACATACACACACACACACACACACACACACACACACACACACACACACCTAGCTGCCAGCAGCAACTCAAACTTCCCAAATTTATCACAAGTTCTTGATCTCCCCTTAACCCAGGCCCAGCACTCCAGATCCCAGTTTCACTCCCCTTCTTAGAGCATCACATGATCCTCTAAGACATCTCCAAATGGATTTGGTGAGGTCAGGGGGAATTGTTGGACAAAACACTCAGTCCTTTCCTAACACAATTTTTTAAATGAGTTTTTATTTGGGAATAATTTTATATTTACAGAAAAGTTATAAATATGATACATTTGTAAGACCAACACTGGTACAATACTTTTAAATGAACTCCAGACTTAATACAGATTTTTAAAAATTCATCAGTTTGTTTCTTCTCTTTGTAGTCCAGAATCCAGTCAACATCCTAAGTACATGGCATTAATTGTCATCCCTCCCCAGTCTCCTCTGGTATGTCAGACATTCCTTGTTTTTCATGGCCTTGGGTAGTTTTGAGTACTAGCCATGGGTCTTCCTGAATATCTCCCCAGTCCAAATTTTTCTGGTGCTTTCTGTTGGTTAGACTGGTGCTTGGGATTTTTGGAAAGGCATCACAAAGTTTTGGCGTATCCTTCTTGTCACACCACATCAGGGGATAAATGATATAAATAGCTATTACTTCTGGTGATATTAAGTTTGATTTTCTGGAAGTAAGTCACTAAGTCAGCTCACCCTTAAAGAGAAAAGACATTAGGTTCCACCTCCTGAAAGGAGGAGTAGCTATACCTATTATTTGGAATTTGTAAGAAAGATTTGTTTTTCCCTCCTACTTATTTATTTATGTCAACATTTATTTGTATTGTTATGAGCTAATAATCTTATTATAAACTTTGGATTATAATCCAATAACTGGGACAATTTCCTTGGGTATGAATATTGGTCCCACTTTGACCACTGAGAGCTCTTTTGGTTTTCTCTCTGTTAAAATTTGCATGGACCACCCCATTCTGGTTGCAACATCAAACTCCTTTTCTAGAGTAGCAGGTTAACTTTAACTCATCAGAGTTTTAGTAAACCCAAGTTTCTGATCTATAGGACTGAGGTGTTGTAGCCACCAAAAGAAGTAAAAGACAGAGGAGGGAATCTGCTGGACATGAATCACAGACACCTGCAAGTGCTCACTCAAATTTCTGAATTGCCTGAGAAATCCAAGCTCACCTTGGAGTCATATTCATTAATACAGAAAGGAAATTACCAGGAGGATTGATACTGAGCCCACTGAAAATACAGAAAGCACCCAAGAGTCTGTTCCCAATAACTATGGTTCCATTATCCATCTGGTGGGTAAAGTTGAGGCACGATGAGCCTTGGAGTAAATGCATATGCCCCAAGTCCTGCAACTTCCTTAGATGTGGTGGATTCGGAACCCAAAGCTGGTATCCACATGGCCTTGGGGCTCCATCCAGAAAATACAGGTGGTTAAGATGGGCAGGAGCCCTCATCAGACCCAAATACCCACTGTCCTCCAGAACCTGAATTAAGGCCAAAGATATTTTCTAGATGACTTTATGACTCACCTGTAGTGGTTTACACCTGTCCTTACTCTCCCCATGCCCCCATGATTTTGAGCTCCACATTTTGAGTAAGTACTGCATTTGGAGTTGACATAGTTGCAAGAGCAGGTGACCAGGATGCAAAAGTGACAGTTGGGGCTGGGTAAATTGAATAAGTTTAATGTTTCTAATACAGCTAACAGGCAATTCATGAGGAGAGGAAATTTCTTTGCATAAACTCAAACTCAGATGCCATTGCCCTCCGAACTTCACACCTTTCCCCCATGCCCTAAAGCACATTTTCAAGTCTTTCTGGTACCAGCCTTGGCGGGTGTTTAGACTCCTCTTACTGAGTGATTAGGGAGTCATCCTCATCCTTGTCTGCCTGACATTAACAACCCCCCTCCACACCATGAGCTGAGGTTCTCACTGAAGATGGAATTGAATGACCAAGAGCATCTCATCCCTGCATATGAATATGAGGTGATCTTGGGTGTGGGAACCCTGATCAGGACTTGTGCAGTAGCTTCCCTGGGCCCACCATATACATGGTGCTTCAGGTTTTACCAAGGTGTCCTAATAAAACACCTGCAGTTCAAACCTGTGCACCCAATGTCTGTGCACTGTGTGGGGAGTGTGCAACTTCTGGCAGGAGGCCTTGAGAGATGGTAAGGTGAAGTGACATGTTTGGTCATTCACAGCATGGGGACTGCATCAAGTAGAACTAGGGTAAACTTAGGCCCTGCCATTGGACTAGCTATATAAGGAGCAAGCTGTTTTATCTTCCTAAATCTGTATTCTCATCTATAAAAAGTACCACCTAGCTGGGGTTATATATCTTACTGTGGTCATCGAATGGATTTTTTTTTTCTGAAACTTTTTTTTTGGTAACTTAATTTACATTCTTTCCTTAAGCATCATCACAGCATAAAAAATGTGATTTCCCACCCAGTATATACTGCATAGTGACTTAATCATTCATGTTACAAAATATTTTTTTGTTTCTAGTTCCTAGAATGATTTTTACCCCTCTTTCTGACCCTCTGTCCTTTCCCACCCT
>NW_006209766.1:520209-532700 GCF_000334495.1 Tupaia belangeri chinensis | reverse complement strand
CCATTATGAATACTCTAAATTCTTTATCAGACATTTCCATGATTTGCATTGAACTGCTTGTGGATGAAGAGGAGTTATTCTTTTCCCTTGGAGGAGAGGTATTTTCTTGCTTCCCCATATTTCTTGTGGTCCTGTGGTGATTTCTTGTCATCTGATGGATGGTATGTTTCTTTCGAATTATTGAAGTTCAACCTGAGTGTTCAGGAGCAAACAGAAGAGGTGATCTGGAATCTCATTGCTGTTCTGTTGTGATCACTGGTGCAGCAGATTCAGTAGATATTGAGGAATATGTTAAACCAAGCTAGCTTTGTTTCCTGGAGGCTGAATTATCAGTAGAAAATCTTCATTTCTCCTGTCCCCTGAAATGACTAGTTCACAGGAGCCATGAGGAATCCTCTTCTCTAGAGTATGTTCATTCTACTCACTGAGGTTTATGCCTAAAGTCAGACTTGTGTTCATGAATATGTATATATCAGTTGTGCTTGCTATTGAAAACATTTAGATTAATTAAGATCTTTAGTGAATCAAAATGTGGGGCAAAAAAGGCATAGAAAGCAATCATGGATACCAGAGACAGTGTGGGAGGAGGGTGGGAGACAGCAGAGGGTGAGAGATAGGGAATCAAGGACAGAAAAAAAAAAAGCAAAATATACAGGAAACAAGAAAAGGAAAATTATTTGTTGACGATAACACATATGTTAATGTGCTTGATCAATATACAGTGTATTCTAGATAGAAAATCTCATTTTGTATGCTATAATGATGTATAGTAAATGAATGTAAATAAATAAATTTAAATTAAAAAAAAAAAGAATGGTAAGTGCTGGCAAGGCTGTGGTGGAAAAGGAACACTTTCAGACTGTTGGTGGGAATATAAATTAGTAAATTAGTGGAGAACAATATGGAGGTTTTCAGAAACCAAACAACCAAATAATTCCACTCTTAGGTATTTACCCAAAGGATAAGAAAACCCTCATTTGAAAGAACACTTGCACATCCATGTTTATTGCAGCATTATTCACAATTGCTAGGACATAGAATCAACCCAAATGTCCAAAAATAGATGATTGGAATACTACTCAGCTATAAAAAAAAAATGAGACCCTGACATCTGATACAAACTGTACCAATATGGAAGATTTAATGCTAAGTGAAGCAAGCCAGATTATAAAAGACAGGCATTGTATGTCCCCATTTTATACTGAATGACTGCACTCTATAGCAGAAACTGAAAGATTGAAAGACATAACAGCATGGAGGGAAACTATAGATACTAGAGACAATCTAGGAGGGGGTGGTTAATAGTGTGGGAGAGAGGAGATCAGGGGAAGAAAATAAACAAAACATTTAATAGACACAAAATGGAAAATTATGTGTTGATGACAATGTATATGGTAGTGTCTGACTTAACTAATATGCCTGTATTCACGCTGGAAAAAAGTTTGTTGTACACTGTAAAGATGTAAAGTGATGGGACCAGCAGTTAGCATAATGGCTGTGTCACTGAACTCCCATGTAATCAACCACAGTTCGAGTCCTGGACCCGTGGCTTAAACTCACGCCGGGTATGTGTGCGTGTGTGCCCAAGATCTCGAGAGAAGAATGGAGGAGAAGGGATTGCGGCATGGCCATCCCCCCTGGGGGGTGATTTCTCGCTTTCTGTCTCTCTGTCTCTCTCTGTCTTTCTGGCAAGCGCACATGCCCTATAGCAAAAACCTCTCAAAAAAAAAAAAGATGTAAAGTGATTAAAAAAATATATGTTAATAACTAAAATGAAAAATGTAAATAGAGAAAATTAACAAGCTAAAAGCAGATTTTTAAAAGATATAAAAGATTAATAAAATTCATTAATTTCCAGAAAGTGTGATCAAGAAATTAAAAGAGAGCCAACTGATGGTATGGTGGTTAAGGCAGCTGGATCCTAAGTAGCCAGCTGCACAGTTTGAGTCCCAGACCCAATGATTTGAAAAACATGCTGGGCATGTGTGTGTGTACATGCCCAAAAATCTCAAAAGGAGAGATGAAGAAGTAGAGTTGTGGCCTGACCATCCCCCATGGGAAATGCTTTCTCACTTTCCTCTCTCTCTCTCTGTTTCTCTCTCTCTCTCTTTCTGTATGGTGAGCACATACACTCTCTAGAAAATTTTTTTAAAAGATAAAAATAAAAATAAAATGGCCATTATCAGGAATAAAAGGGGGAACATGGGGACCAGCAGATGGCAAAATGGTTACATCGCTCAACTCCCACATAGTTCACTGTGGTTTGAGTCCTGGACTTAGTGCCTTAAAACTCATGCCGGACATGTATGCATGCATGCCCCAAATCCCAAGAAGATAATGGAGGAGAAGGGATTGCAACGTGGTTATCCACCCTGGGGGTTGATTTCTTACTTTCTGTCTCTGTCTCTTCCTGTTTCTCTGGTGAGTGCACATGTTCTATAGCAAAAATCCCTCTCTAAAAGAAACTATAGTTCTGACAAATATTCAAAGGATATAAGGTAACTATAAACACGTTTGCATGATGAAAATGATATATACAGCTGGGTTTCTTGGTGAATTCTGTCAAATATGTATGGGCAATAGTTCACCAATGTTAAACATGCCAGCATTACCCTAATGCCAAAGCCTAACAATAAAAAAATTTACAAATTAATTTCCCTATGAGCATAGAAATAAAAATATTCCACAACATTTTCAGAAACCTAATTCAACTAAATGTAAAAGAGTGCTCTATTATTACCAGATGGGGTTTGTCTCAGGAATACAAGGTTGGTTTAATGCTCAAAAACCAATCAATCATAATTAACCATACTGAAAAAAAATTTTAAATTATCAAAGCTGTCAGCAAGGTAATTACAAAATTTAACATTCCATTTTAAAAAAAAAGCCTTTTTTGCAAAATAGGAATTATTATAGAATCTCCTTTACGTGACAAAGCCCACCTACAACAAACTATTATTTAAAAGCATACTGAACCCTTCTCCCCCAAGACCAAGAACTGGAAAATGATATCTACGGTCTCCACTTTTTCTCAACATTTTACTGAAGGTCATAGCAAATACGAAGGCAAGTAAAAGAAATAAAAGGCATACAGAATAAAAATGATGATATCAAGTTGTCTTTATTCATATTGTGCATTACAGAAATTCTTAAGGGACCCACAGAAACAAACTGCCACAAGAGTGAATGAATTTAGCAAGGTTCCAGCATACAAGTTCAATATATAAAACTGATTGTATTTTATACCAATAAATAGTTAAAAACTAAAATGTAAAAGATGCCACTTATGATAGCACATTAAAAGGCTTATAAAATCTTTAGGAATAAATTAGTGAAAGCTGCATAAGACCTGTACACTGAAAACTACAGAAGAGGTAACGGCAAATTTTTCTATAAAGGACCAGACAGTAAATATTATGGGCTTTGTAGCTGACAGTTGGTCTCCGTTACATATTCTGCTTTTCCTTTATCTTTCCATTTCTCTACAAAATTTAAAAACTGGACACTAAGCTCATTGACATTACAAAAACAGACCCAGAGCAAATTTGACCCATAGACTATAATTTGTTAATCCCTACTATGAAATCCTCTGAGAGAAAAACGTGAAGTTGTAAATATAAAGTACTAGGTACAATTCTGGTAGCGAAAACTTTACTATTGGTAACTCGTCAGTTTCAGTCGGGATCCTGAAGGTGGGCCTTTGAAAGTATTGTGAGAGAGATTGGTGTCCCTGGGACCTAAAGCTTTTAAGTCAGGTTGTATCCTGTACCTGAGAGCAAGCTCCTGTCCTGCACCTGGGAGAAGAGGGCTCTCAAACAGCTGCAGGTTTGTGTAAGATTCACTGAGCAGAGAAATGCCTGGTCATACTGACCATTTGTGCTCTCTGTCCAATGTCTTCCATTGGAAGGAACAGGCAGTGCGTGTGCTCATTGGAAGTGCACCTGGAGCTAAGTACATTAGGGTCACATGTGATGCACATGACAAAGAGGCCTCAGTCAGGTGGAAAATGCATGAACTCTGGAATCAGACAGCCTGAGTTCAAATCCTGACTCCATTGCTACCACATGGCGTTCGAAGGAAGGTTCTATATCTTAAATACTGTGTCATTTGTAACATTTGTAAGAAGAAATGAAGAGAATCTGACTTCCTAAAGGGGATATTGAGGAGTGTAGTATCTGGGCAGATTAGGGTACCAAATCCTCACCTCACAAGGTGTCCCAGCTCAGCTGGTGACATTGGCAACTCTTGCCTTTCTAGGGCAGCAATGGAGAAAGCGTGTCTGGTCCAGGACTTGGAGAGCCTAGAGGTGGTGGTGTCTGGTAGTCCTGAGCTACCGTATGGGAAGGAGAGGATGTGGGGGTAATCCGGTGTCCTCTGTGGTGGCTCCCTGAAAGGAAGAGGCTGGGGTAGTGTCACAGCCCAGACTGGTGGTCACTCCTCCCCACTGAGCATAGGTGCTGCTGCCACCGTCAGGCTGGGCCTACCAGGCACCCCAGTAATTGCACAACAGAGTCAAACCCCATCCCTTCTACTCTGCCCTCCCCCCATCCCCGCAGGATCTAGGGTGCTCTAGTCTCCAGTGACTCCTGGGGAAAGGGCTGGGAGAGTCACAGACTAGTTAGTTGAAGGCCCCAGGTTAGATGCCGAGGAGCCTGCAGACCTAGTCACCAGGGACAACAGTTATGTAGGCACCTGGAATCCACAGTCCTAAACAGTTCCCCACATACTACAGAACATATTTTGTGCTAAACACCTGCCAAAAGTAGCAGGTTGTCTCTAAGCATTCAAATAGCTTGCCAGGGCTAGGTACATGGTCACCCTTGGCTCTTTGGTCCCTTTTCTTCCCTCCCTTCTCTGGCACAGCCTTTCTCTGTCGTTCATTGCAATGATGTGCTGTAAACATCTGGCAGAGAAGTGCATGCCTTACCATAGAGGAGTAAACAGTGAGGAGAGTGCTCTGAGTTTCTTCCTACATGCCCAAGATCAGTCAGAGCACCAACTGCCCTTCCTCGGTAAGTTTCACTCCTGCCTATCCCGTGCCAGAACCAGCCAAGGTCCTCCTTGTTCCCCTGCTTTCTGTGTTCCTATTCTGGCAGGGAGCTGCCCACAGTGCCAACGCATCTCTTCTACCCTGTTCCCAGTAGGTTCTACTGGAACCCATAGCCCTTACGCCCTGGGTTTGCAGTGCCCCTCAGGCCCTATGCAATCTGTAAGCTCAGGGCTCACCTCCAGGCCCTTCCTTTAGTGTCATGGCAGGACTCTCAGAAAGATGGTTAAGGCACATGGCCAACTCCACAGATCAAGTCCTGAACCCGGCAGCTTGAAAACACACTGGTGCATGTGCATGCCTGCTGAAAACTCCAAGAGGAGAATGGAGGAGAAGGAATTACAACGTGGCCATCTCCGGCTTCCACCAAGGGGTGATTTCTGATTTTCGTGCCTTTTCTGTCTCTCTCCAGGGAGCGCACGTGCCCTATAGCAAAAATAAATAAATAAATCTAAAGAAAAACAAAAGGCAGGACTGTCAGAGAAGGGATCGCCATAGCAGCTAGCAAGCACTGTTAGCAGCTAGGCCCACTTGGGTGGTAGCAGCTTTGTGGTCATCGTGTCTGTCCCGAGCCTTTGCTCCATGTTCGGGGCTCTCAACTTTGGAGAAGGACTGAGAAACACCCAGCACTACCACTTACGTTTGGGGAGGCTTAGACCTGAGCACTAGGTCCTGCCAGCCTATGGCACCCCTGTTGCAAGTAGAAAGGGCAGTGGAGATCCATACTGGGAGACCTTTCCGTCCTGGCTGTAGTAGGAGAACCTGAGGCCTACCTAGCCAAAGCGTGCCTCTTCCTATCGAAGGAGTCCGCATCACCAAGAAGGAACAGGGGCCAGAGACACCTCTGTTCTTCCCTGTGTTCAGATCACCTGGGTTCCATCCTGCTAGAGCATATCAGTTGAAGATGCCAGCTCCATAACTGTGGAGCACCCCCGCCCATCGCCTACAATGCTCGCCTTAAGATGGCGCATGGCGGAAGCTCACAAAGTACTCAAAGTGGTAAACAACTTTGAGGAAGTGGCATGCAGGGGGCGTGGAGAGCACGGGAACATTGCATGCAACCAATCCTCTTGCCAGGGCTGGCTTCCGTAAGTGGACAGTGCGCTGATTGGCCGGGGTGCCTTTATAAGGGAAGAGAGCTTGCGGAAAGGGGAAGAAGATTTGTAACACTCCTGGGGAACAATAAACCCCTTAGAAGAAGATCGTGGTTTGTCGTTTGTAAATGCGACACATAACCAGGCTGGAGGTACTTCTGTCTATAGTCAGAGCATCCGAGACACATCTGCAACAGTGAAGGTTATAACACCACACCTGTGCACGTTCCCGCCCGGGGCCAGAGCACCTGGGTTCTACCGATTCAGGGCACATGCTGCAACAGGAGGCGGCTGCACAATGGGGTGCTGTTTATGGAGTCTACTCTTCCTGCATCTGGTCAGACCATCTGGAGCCCACTCAGTCAATGCCTGGGATATTTCTGTGATAGCTTTCTGCCAGACACCATGAGGGACATATCTGTTGGAGGGGCTGGCACCATACTAGTAGCAGGAGATACTGCTGTTTTTGAATACAAGAATACCGGAACTTCCAGTCCAGGACACAGGTCAGTACAATGGGAGAAGACACCATATCAGCATTGGGCACTCTTATGTCCCCATGATTATTCACGGCCAGAGCATGTCTGGGCAGCCAGAGGCAGACAATATCATATAGTTGGAGGAAGACACTTCTAGTCCCCCTTTCAGTCAGAATACGTGGGGTCTAAGCCAGGGTACTCACTCCTTTTAACCTTATAGGAGGTTCTATCAGCCCATTCACTTCTATCTAGTGAGAGAACCAGGAACTCAACGGCTAAGCCAAAGCTTCTTCTAGAAATGGCAATGGGCATCCACTGCCCCTCAGTGAATGAACCTTACTCTTCCGGGACATCGCTCGGCCCGTTCTAGTCACGTCAAACAGATTCCGTCTGTTCTGCTTCCTCTTACAGCAAACTGGAAGCCAAATACTTCAAGGTGCTTTTGTGGATGATGAGGGTCCAGATGAGGCCCGTCAGAGGTCAATACATCAGTTTGCGACGTTCTACTGTAGAGAG
This sequence comes from Tupaia belangeri chinensis, assembly GCF_000334495.1. Classification (NCBI taxonomy): domain Eukaryota; kingdom Metazoa; phylum Chordata; class Mammalia; order Scandentia; family Tupaiidae; genus Tupaia; species Tupaia belangeri. Next base: position 525,564 of record NW_006209766.1, on the reverse strand, counting down.
AGAGAGCTCTGTCAGTATCAACTGCATTGTACTCTGGTTTCAATTGTTAGTTTGGGAGACCCAAGCTCTGGGCCAGTTTTCCTCTAGTCTTGGAACTGGTAGCAAGCCCCACCACCCTTATCTGCTGCCTATAAGTTGCCCCTTTTCACCATACCCATTTGTCTCTGTTCCTTTTACTTTCTCTTCTGAATTAAATAAATACAGCCTTCAAGTTCATTTGTTCTCTGCTCATGAGTCTTTGCTCTTTTTTTGGTTTAATTATTATTTATTTATTTTTATTTATTGTTATTATTTTTAATTTGCTGTAGAATACCATGTACACTCACCAGAGAGAGAGAGAGAGAGGGAAAGTGAGAAAGCAAGCTGCCAGGTCTGGGACTTGAACCATGGTCGGCCACATGAGAGTGCAGCACCTTAACCATCATGCCACCTACTGGCCCCATGTCCTTGCTCTTTGACTAATCTGTGGAAAAATGAACTTGTACAAGAGAGTCTTCCAAAAGTTCATGGAAAATAGATATGACAAAAAAGCTACAAGTGATGTTCAAATTCTTTGCGACAAGATAAACTAGTAATTCCATTTTTTTCCCCACAAATTTTTTCAAGTCCTGTCATATGAGATGTAATGAGTTAAGCTATAATTGACTTTTCTAATTTTTCTGTAGCTCATCTTACAGAGGATATGTAAGTAGCTACACCTTCTGGTTGCTCATGCTGACTTCTGAAGTCTGTGCTGTGAATGTATGGGTGCCAACTAGGAGGAAGTGAGGTCCAGAGGAGGGGCAGTCAAGGGCTCGCCCTTGGCTCTTCCTTTGCACGTCTCCCTCAGTCTGAGTCAGATTGTCCCTGCTGTGTGATAAGAAACCACTCTTTACAATTTTAGTCTTTTTTCTTTCCTTTTTTCCTTTTTTTATGTCAGAGAGCATATAGGCACACACCCCCGCCCATCGCCTACAATGCTCGCCTTAAGATGGCGCATGGCGGAAGCTCACAAAGTACTCAAAGTGGTAAACAACTTTGAGGAAGTGGCATGCAGGGGGCGTGGAGAGCACGGGAACATTGCATGCAACCAATCCTCTTGCGAGGGCTGGCTTCCGTAAGTGGACAGTGCGCTGATTGGCCGGGGTGCCTTTATAAGGGAAGAGAGCTTGCGGAAAGGGGAAGAAGATTTGTAACACTCCTGGGGAACAATAAACCCCTTAGAAGAAGATCGTGGTTTGTCGTTTGTAAATGCGACACATAACCAGGCTGGAGGTACTTCTGTCTATAGTCAGAGCATCCGAGACACATCTGCAACAGTGAAGGTTATAACACCACACCTGTGCACGTTCCCGCCCGGGGCCAGAGCACCTGGGTTCTACCGATTCAGGGCACATGCTGCAACAGGAGGCGGCTGCACAATGGGGTGCTGTTTATGGAGTCTACTCTTCCTGCATCTGGTCAGACCATCTGGAGCCCACTCAGTCAATGCCTGGGATATTTCTGTGATAGCTTTCTGCCAGACACCATGAGGGACATATCTGTTGGAGGGGCTGGCACCATACTAGTAGCAGGAGATACTGCTGTTTTTGAATACAAGAATACCGGAACTTCCAGTCCAGGACACAGGTCAGTACAATGGGAGAAGACACCATATCAGCATTGGGCACTCTTATGTCCCCATGATTATTCACGGCCAGAGCATGTCTGGGCAGCCAGAGGCAGACAATATCATATAGTTGGAGGAAGACACTTCTAGTCCCCCTTTCAGTCAGAATACGTGGGGTCTAAGCCAGGGTACTCACTCCTTTTAACCTTATAGGAGGTTCTATCAGCCCATTCACTTCTATCTAGTGAGAGAACCAGGAACTCAACGGCTAAGCCAAAGCTTCTTCTAGAAATGGCAATGGGCATCCACTGCCCCTCAGTGAATGAACCTTACTCTTCCGGGACATCGCTCGGCCCGTTCTAGTCACGTCAAACAGATTCCGTCTGTTCTGCTTCCTCTTACAGCAAACTGGAAGCCAAATACTTCAAGGTGCTTTTGTGGATGATGAGGGTCCAGATGAGGCCCGTCAGAGGTCAATACATCAGTTTGCGACGTTCTACTGTAGAGAGAGAGAGCTCTGTCAGTATCAACTGCATTGTACTCTGGTTTCAATTGTTAGTTTGGGAGACCCAAGCTCTGGGCCAGTTTTCCTCTAGTCTTGGAACTGGTAGCAAGCCCCACCACCCTTATCTGCTGCCTATAAGTTGCCCCTTTTCACCATACCCATTTGTCTCTGTTCCTTTTACTTTCTCTTCTGAATTAAATAAATACAGCCTTCAAGTTCATTTGTTCTCTGCTCATGAGTCTTTGCTCTTTTTTTGGTTTAATTATTATTTATTTATTTTTATTTATTGTTATTATTTTTAATTTGCTGTAGAATACCATGTACACTCACCAGAGAGAGAGAGAGAGAGGGAAAGTGAGAAAGCAAGCTGCCAGGTCTGGGACTTGAACCATGGTCGGCCACATGAGAGTGCAGCACCTTAACCATCATGCCACCTACTGGCCCCATGTCCTTGCTCTTTGACTAATCTGTGGAAAAATGAACTTGTACAAGAGAGTCTTCCAAAAGTTCATGGAAAATAGATATGACAAAAAAGCTACAAGTGATGTTCAAATTCTTTGCGACAAGATAAACTAGTAATTCCATTTTTTTCCCCACAAATTTTTTCAAGTCCTGTCATATGAGATGTAATGAGTTAAGCTATAATTGACTTTTCTAATTTTTCTGTAGCTCATCTTACAGAGGATATGTAAGTAGCTACACCTTCTGGTTGCTCATGCTGACTTCTGAAGTCTGTGCTGTGAATGTATGGGTGCCAACTAGGAGGAAGTGAGGTCCAGAGGAGGGGCAGTCAAGGGCTCGCCCTTGGCTCTTCCTTTGCACGTCTCCCTCAGTCTGAGTCAGATTGTCCCTGCTGTGTGATAAGAAACCACTCTTTACAATTTTAGTCTTTTTTCTTTCCTTTTTTCCTTTTTTTATGTCAGAGAGCATATAGGCACACATGACAGAGAGAGAGGTGGGAGGGAGAGAGAGGGAAAGCACTCCTCCATGGAACCTGGTCATGCCACAATCCTTTTTCCTCCAATTCCTGATCCCATTAGGATCCCAGAAACAAATATGGGTACTGGTGTGTATGCCACTGGGGCTAGGAATCACATTCTGGTCAGCCATGTGGGCTCCAGCTTCCTCTGAATAGTGCTTAACTGCTATGCTCTGCTGCAGGACCCAAGTTCAGTCTTGTAAAAATGCTGAATAGTGCTTAACTGCTATGCTCTGCTGCTGGCCCCAAGTTCAGTCTTTTAAAAGCTTCCTCCAGCAGGTGGCGTGGTGGTTAAGGGCGCTGGATTCCCACATGGCCAACCATGATTTGAGTCCTGGACCTGGTGCCTTGCTTTCTCCCTCTCCCTTTCTCTCTCTCTCTCTCTCTCTCTCTGTCTCTCTCTGGTCAAATTAAAATAATAATAATAACAAATGGAATTAAATAAATAAAATTTTTTAAAATGTTTGACTATCTTGTTTGTGTCTTTTGCTTAAGACTTAAGCCAAACATCCCACCACATTCACTCTTCACTCAGAGAGAATGGGCTTGGCAGCCAGGCTCTTGGGCCTGGAAGATCAGTGAAGGCAAGAGTACATTTCACTCTAAAAGGTTTTAAGCCTAGGATAAAATGTATGACTCAAAAGTTATCATGCTCCTTTTAAAATTAAAAAAATATATATATTTTTAAGTAAGTATCTGAATCAGGCCTCTGTGGGAAAAGATCCAGTATGTCCCTAGTCTAAACTACTTTCTAATATCAAATTGCAAGAGTTGCAATTTCACCCAACCCATGGCTGAAGACAGAGTCATGCTGAGTCTAAACTGGACTTAGTCACTGAAAAATTCAGTAACTTCTAATGCATTTTGCAACCCAGGAAAATCATCCTTTTTTCTCCTTGAAGGTAGACCATTTTTTTAAAGAATTATTTTATTTAACTTTTTTAGAATAATAATCATGTATTTTATTATAAAAGCATGTTTTATTATAAGGAAAATTTAAATATAATCAACAATACTGAAAGTAATGTAACTGGTATTTATAGCCTTGGTCAGAGTTCTTTATTCAAAAGGCATTTGTTTGTTGTTCCATGAATAGTTAACATCGGCTTAGACAACAAAATAGGTAACTTGAAAAAGTGAATAAAGTTAAGAATACAGAATAATGAACCAAGAATTTGAGGTTCTTTTGTGTTATTCTTATTGAACATAAATGGCTTTTAAAATAAAATCCAAAGTAAAAACAAGTCATCTTCACATAGAAAGTTTTCTTTAATGTTTGCAAAAATGTTAAACTGTTCTAAATGTGGCTGAAATGACACATACTTCATTTAACTCTTATATATGCATTATCCAATTAACATTCTAACCACATTTTCATATACAAAAGTGAGGCCACAAATATTCTCCAGTAAGACCACACTAGCTAGAGAATAATTTTACCTGTGTGTGTATCTATATATATATATAGATAGATAGATTCTTTTAAATCATGCTTCCCAAAATGAAATTGCTCACTTAAAACCAAACAACTTGTGGGAACCAGCAGTTAGCATAATGGCTATGTCGCTGGACTCCCACGTAGTCAACCGTGGTTCGTGTCCCAGACTCGGTGGCTTAAAACTCACGCCAGGTGCGTGTGCGTGTGTGCCCAAGATCCCAAGAGGAGAATGGAGGAGAAGGGATTGTGGCGTGACCATCCTCCCTGGGGGGTGATTTCTCGCTTTCTGTCTCTATGTCTCTCTCTGTCTGTCTGGCGAGCGCACACGCCCTATAGCAAAAATCTCTCCAAAAAAAAAAAAAAAGAAAAAGCAAACAACTTGTTAGAATTAAGGTCTCCAGACATTGAATCATGGGGCCTAGGAATCGTTCGTGTATATTGCTTTAGTTGAATATAATTAATCTCATGTGAGAGAATACTAAGTGTATCCATAATCAATGAAAATGTGGGATGGTTAAGTTCATTCTGCACACTTAACTATGAATCTTCATTAAAGTAAATGACAGGGTGTGGGCAGAAATACCGTTTATCTTTATACATGGTTTTGCTTATAAAACTTTATTTCTACAACCTTAGAGGATGCCTTTAATGAAAAAAGACAAAAATAGACACCACACCTCACTGGCTACTGGTCAACAAGACTGGGAATTGGTCCATTATAAGAACAGAAGCCCATGGGAGCAGATGTCTGCAAAGGATTGTGTTATAAGAAATGTCCAGTGGGGAGGTAGGGCCTGTGTGTGGCTCCTGGAGCCTGTAATTAACCAAAATGACGAAACAAAGGG
>NW_006209766.1:511774-520174 GCF_000334495.1 Tupaia belangeri chinensis | reverse complement strand
CCTCTTAGAAAACATGGAGTGGTGGGACCAGCAGTTAGTGTAATGGCTATGTCACTGGACTCCTATGTAGCCAACCACAGTTCAAGTCCCGGCCCCGGTGGCTTAAACTCATGCCAGGCGCATGTGCGTGAGTGCCCAAGATCCTGAGAGGAGAATGGAGGAGAAGGGATTGCAGCATGGCCATCCCCCCTGGGGGTTGATTTCTCACTTTCTATCTCCCTGTCTCTCTCTGTCTTCCCGGCAAGTGCATAAAACCTCTCCAAAAAACAGCCTATTGCCTATTAAATCGCTACCATTTACTGATACGTTGTAAATGTAAAAAAAAGAAAAAAAGAAAGAAAAAGAAAAAGAACCGAAATCACAGAAAATGCTTGGCATCTACACAAACACACTCTATAGGTCTTCTTGCTCCATACCTTTGCTTCATGCAATGGCTTCAATAATATCCATGTTTGTTCCAAACAGGGCAACTAATTGTTCTTCACAGGCAGTGATGTTCCTTTTCAGGATTTCCATGCAAGGTCCCAAAAGCCTTTCAAATGCTTGCACATCCATGGTTAAACATTCGATGGTCCCAATGGCGTATGCAGAAGCTGCCCAAGGTTTGTACAGTGACCAGGGCAAGCTCTCCAAAGTACTGTCCCTGAGAACACTGAGTGACTTCTACTGCATCATTCTCTTCTACTTTTGATTTACCCTCGCTTTTCGTAGTCATTGTCACTTGCCCAGATTCAACAATGAAGAAAGAATGTGTGGAATCTCCCTGGACAATGTGTCTTCCACCATTGTACACTTTGGTGCCTGTAACATCAACCACGTTTAAGCGTTCAGAAACCTCCAAAGATTTAAGGAACGGCAGTGACTCAGTAAAGCTCCAATATGGTTTTTTCTTGTTGGCATTGTTTTTCACTATTATTCTTTTGAAAGTTACCCTGTCCAAACCCCACAGGGCACCAGGAGAGGTAGCAGCGATTGTGGCTGCTCTGTTCCCACGTCTGTCACGAACACGTCTTCCAAAACCATCACATTGTATATAAATATCAAACGTCCCTCTGTCAATCACATAAAAAGTTGTCACCATCATCTCCTTGATCAATTACATGCTTCCGTTCTTTGATCAACTTTTCAAACATGACACCTCATACTTGAGACGTCTGCAGGATGTCTTTGCATGCATGTCTCGTGCAACTTGTTTCTTTGATCATCCATGTGGGGCTGTAATCCTGGACTCTGCATCATCTTCTTCATCAGGATTATAAACTTCTGCACATACTGAGGCATGCCTTGTGAATCGGTGTATTACTCCAGCATGGAACGCCCCTTCGTCCCCAGCCGCCGCCGTCTCCCCGGAGGCGGCACTCACGTCCCAGGTCCTGCCCTTATAGCCAAAGCGCGAGGCGCGTTTGCGTGTGAAATGCTGCAGCGCGAACTCCAGGTGGTGCCTTAGCACCTCCACCGGGAAGCCCTGCAGCAGCTCTGTCAGTCCGCCGGGATTTCGTTGCTCATGCTGCCTCCAGGCAGGTGGGCTTCTCTTCCTCGGTCTGGCCTATGGCTCTGCGGCCGCCTAGAGAGCGCTGAGGGCGCAGCTGCGCTCCCCTCTGCGAGTGCGACTCACTGGGCCCCAGCCCGGCTCCCAGCGCCCAAGTGCTCGGAGCTGCAGGGGCAGGGCAAGCCTGGCAACCTCTGGGGCTCCTCCTGCTCCCATCGCCGCCACGCCTCTCCTCTACCTGGGTGCCTCATCCCTGCCCCTAACTTTATTTTCGTTTGACCAGAGAGGGACAAAGAGAGAGAAGGAAAGTGAGAAAGCAAGCCACCAGGTCCGGGACTCAAACCACTGTTGGCCATGTGGGAGTCCAGCGCCCTTAGCCACCAAGCCTCCTGCTGGCCCGGAAAATCTTCTTTAGAAAGAAAGAAAAAATATATAAGAATGTTCTTAACCTTATTTATTACATTATTAAACACTTATTTAGTGATGAATCTACCCTAGACACCATCCTGGTTACTGGTGAGAGAACGCTGAAAGACATTTCTCGACTTACAAGAATTTGTAATTCAGTAGGCGAAACAGACACATAAACCAAAAATATAAACAGGGCTCGGTTGTAGGGGTCTGGGGACAGGTAAGAAGAGCATAGTATTAAGTATGGGAGATGGACCATTAATTATACGTCAAGAAGCAAGAAGAAGCCATCAGATGGAAACGGACTATTTCCATGTCAAGGAAATATCATGTGAAAAATCAGGGAAGAGAGGGACCAGCAGTTAGCGTAATGGCGTCCCGGACCCGGTGGCTTAAAACTGAAGCAGGTGTGTGTGCGTGCGTGCCCAAGATCCCAAGAGGAGAATGGAGGAGAAGGGAAGGAAGAAGCAGGTGTGGCCATCCCCCCTGGGGGGTGATTTGTCGCTTTCTATCTCTCTGTCTCTCTCTGTCTGGCGAGCACATGTACCCTATAACAAAAAACTCTCCAATAAAAAAGAATTAAAAAAAAAAATCAGGGAAGAGTGATCATGAGCCTGTGGAACACCAGGCAGGTTGTCAGAGGTAGTTGGAGAATGAAACCAACCCTGGAATATGTAGCTGTAATGATCAGCCGTGTGTGTGTGTGTGTGTGTGTGTGTGTGTGTGTGTGTGTGTGTAGGGGTGAATCATGAATAGAACGATGTACCATGACAGGGCATTTGTCCACTATCTATCCTGAAAGTGTGAGGAGTCATGAAAAGAGTGTTACACAAAGCAGTAACACAACTGGATTTAGATTTTAGAAACATCCCTGGGCCTCCTTGAAAAGAATTCAGTGGGTCCCAGAGTAGAGATAAGGAAGCTTAAGGAGTTCTTTGCGGTGTTCTGAGAAGAGACGAAAACAATGAGCTCCTGGTCTGGAGGGGCCGGCATTGGGATGGAGAAGAGAGAACAGACGCAGGAGGTGAAGCAGATGCCTACGATAAGTTTGTAGGCATTTTTGGCTATTTTTGTCATCTGGCTTGGGCATAAGGAGATGAATAATTTGGGCAAAATTATAGTAAATCCAATTTTTTTTCATTGCTAGAAAGTGCATGTGTTTTCTGGAAAGTGACAGAGAGAAAGTGAGAAAGCCCCTCCCGTGGAAAATGGTCACACTACAATCCCTTCTCCTCGATTTCTCCCTCCTTTAGGAATTTGGGGGCATGCATGAACATGTGCTCGCATGTTTTTCAAGCTACCAGGTCTGGGATTGACCCGTGTAGTCAGCCATGTGGGATCCAGCTGCCTTCACCACCATACATGGGCTGGCCCTAAATTCAATTTGTAATCGTGTGAAATTCCGTGGACTTACCAGGTGATATTCAGGAGGCATTTCTCCCAATAACTTGTTGATTTACCATATTTCTGAATCATCTGTGATGTGCTGAGACCTATTCTAGGTAGCAGCATCAATTGCCAAAGGATTAAATCCCTGCCTCGTAGAGCTTACTTTCTAGTTGGAGGGGAGAAAATAAACAATAAGCACAATAACACGTAAATGACTGGCAATTCATTTGGTAACACATGTTATAAAGAATAAAATGATACACGAAGGATTGACTTTGGTGGTAAGGGGAAGCACAGGCGTCAATGTACACAGGGTGAATAGGACAAGCCTCACTGGCAAGGTGAGTTTTGATCAAAGTCTAAAAGGAAGCTGTGCAGGTCACGTGATAACCTACACAGATATGTGAGGGGAAACCGCTCTAAATAGTGGGAGAGATGTGGAGTAACACCTCTGCAGATGGTGAACAGCCTTAGGAAAAGAAGGCTGCTAAGCTGAAGGAAAAGTGTGAAAAGGATATTGCTGCATACCGAGCTAAAGGAAAGCCTGATGCAGCAAAAAAGGGAGTTGTCAAGGCTGAAAAGAGCAAGAAAAAGAAGGAGGGGGAGGAAGATGAGGAAGATGAAGGGAACCAGCAGTTAGCGTAATGGCTATGTCGCTGGACTCCCACGTAGTCGACCGTGGTTCGTGTCCTGGACCCGGTGGCTTAAAACTCACGCCGGGCGCGTGTGCGTGCGTGCCCAAGATCCCGAGAGGAGAATGGAGGAGAAGGGATTGCGGCGTGACCATCCCCCCTGGGGGGTGATTTCTCGCTTTCTGTCTCTATGTCTCTCTCTGTCTGTCTGGCGAGCGCATGCGCCCTACAGTGAAAATCTCTCCGAAAAAAAAAAAAGGAAGATGAAGAAGATGAGGGAGAAGAGGAAGAAGAAGAGGATGATGATGAATAATAAGTTGGTTCTAGTGCAGTTTCTTTTCCTTGTCTATAAAACATTTAACCCCCCTGTACACAACTCACTCCTTTTAAAGCAAAAAATTGAAATGTAAGGCTGGGTAAGATTTGTTTGTAAACTGTACAGTGTCTTTTTTTGTATAGTTAACACACTACCGCATTGTGGCATTTTCAGTAGCCACTAACCTTGCCCGGTACAGTGTGGGGGCTGTAAACTGGCATGGAAATTTCAAGCAGGTTCTTGTTGGTGCACAGCACAGATTAGTTATATGTGGGGATGGTAGTTTTTTCACCTTCAGTTGTCTCTGATGCAGCTTATATGAAGTAATTGTTGTTCTGTTAACTAAATACCACTCTGTAATTGCAAAAAAAAAAAAAAAAAGGAGCAGCTGTTTTGTTGACATCTGAATGCTTCTAAGTAAATACAATTTTTTATTAGGAAAAAAAGGCTGTTATCAAAAATATCAGTTGATATAATTCATCATTTTTGATAAGGCAGTAAAGTCCGTGTGATTGCCTCAAGAGCTGTCAGCAAATTAGTTGACAATATTTATCAATCTTTTTAAAAAAAATCTTAGTAAAGTAGGAATTAGTTGGTGTCCTTTATATGATAATGCATGCATTGAAGAAGAAAAGAAAAACAGCTCCAATTAACAGCATACTGAGGATCATAAAGTAGCATAATGGTTGAGCATTGAACTCCCACATGGCGACTGCAGTTCGAGTCTCAGACTTGGAAGCTTGCTTTCTCACTTTCCCTCCTCTCTCCCTCCCTCTGTGTGTGTGTGTGTGTGAATTGAAAAATAATAACAAAATTAAATAAATAATTTTTTTGCATTTTTTAATTTATTTTTTTATTATCATCATAATCTTCTTTATATTACATTGGATTACATATAACTTTACAGCGTATTACAATGCTTTTTTCAAAAGGGAATGCCAAGCATGTCAGTCAATACAGAGACATTAATCTCCCCACTTCAACATTCAATATCTTTTCTATGTTTTCCCCAATCATTATTATTATTATTCTAATTATTTTTTTAAAAAAATATGGAACGCTTCACGAATTTGCGTGTCATCCTTGCTCAGGGGCCATGCTAATCTTCTCTGTATCGTTCCAATTTTAGTATATGTGCTGCCAAAGCAAGCACAAATAATTTCTTTTTTAATAACAGCATACTGAATATTTCCCCTCTGATATCAGGAACTGGAAAATTATTTCCATTATCTCTACTTAGATTCATTTAACTAGAGATTGTAACAAATGTAGAATGTGAGAAAAATAAGTAAAAGTCATACACATACAGATGAAAGAGAAAAAGGTAAAATTACTTATTGAACACATGTATGTAGAAAATCCTATGAAATCTATACAGAAACTACAAAAAGTAGGGTGTGAATTTAGCAATATGCCAGCATACAAGATATCGGACAATGGTTTGTCCCCCAAAGGTTCATGTTTTGAAATTTGATCTTAGTGAGTGGTGATTGGATGTCTCCCAAAGTTTCATGCATTGGGATTTGGGTATACTGCAAAGGTGTGTTAACTGAAAATTTAATTCCTTCATAGTGTTCGAAGGTGAGGCCTTTGGATGTGACATGATCTTAGTTCTGGTGGTTTTTTTTCCTTTAGTACAGAGAGGAAATTAATTAGGCAGAGACCACATGGATACAGACCAGAAAAAAAGAGAAAGTTATAGACAGCTACTCTGTTAAAATCCTGCCCTCTGCCATGCTGTAGCCTCACCAAAAGTTGGACCCTGGACCCTGGATCTCCAAATCATGATCTAATAAACCTCCATTTGTTCACAGAATCACCCAGTCTCCAATAATGCTGTTAGCAACATAGTGACAGACAAATATAACTACCATATGCTAACACAGGTATGAATCTCTGTGTGTGCGTGTGTGTGTGCATGTATGTGTACCAATCAGCTAGTGGAATGGAAAATTAATATTAATATTTCAACTCCAGACAAGACCTAGAAAACTGATTTGTGAAATTGTTAACAGAAATATTGGTGTCCCTGGGGCATGAGACTTTTAAGGTGATGTGGCTCTTGCACCTACCTGACATACAGCTCATGTCCTTGGACTTAGGAGATCATGCTCAGGCGGCTGAGTCAGCTGCAAGGTTAAATTAGAAGAGAAATGCCTGTTGATGCTGTGCCGAAGGTGGTTGTGCCCTGCAAATGTAAAAGTAAAACAGAAATACTGTAGAGTGTATTCACACTGGGAAAGACTATTTTGTGTGCTATGAAGCTATACAGTGATTAAATGTAAAAATAGTAATAAAGAATAAAAAAAGAAAGAAAGAAAATATATACAGGAGGGAAAAAAAAAAAAAGGAAAAATGCATGCAGATTTGGGCCAGCAGGTGGTGTGGCAGTTAAGGCGCTGTACTTCCACGTGACTGACCATGTTCGAGTCCTGGACCAAGCAGCTTAAAAATCACACTGGTGCCCAAAATCCTGAGAGGAGAATAGAAGAGAAGGGATGGTATGGCCATGCCCCCTGGGAGATGATTTCTCACTTTCTCTCTCTCTGTCTCTGTCTCTCTCCAGTGAGCACACACAGTTTTTGTCCAAAAGAAAAGAAAAGAAAAGAAAATCTAAAAAAAAATGCATGCAGATTAAGCAGAAGTTAAATTGACTTATTTATATAAATGTGATTCTTAGGAAGCATTATTTTGTATGTAGAGAATTCTAAAGAATCAAAAAAGGGAACCAGCAGTTAGCGTAATGGCTATGTCGCTGGACTCCCACATAGTCAACCGCGGTTTACGTCCCGGACCCGGTGGCTTAAAACTCACGCCGGTCGTGTGTGCGTGCGTGCCCAAGATCCCAAGAGGAGAGTGGAGGAGGAGGGATTGCGACATGACTATCCCCCCTGGGGGGTGATTTCTCGCTTTCTGTCTCTATGTTTCTCTCTGTCTGTCTGGTGAGCACATGCGCCCTATAGCAAAAACCTCTCCAAAAAAAAAAAAAAGAATCAAAAAAGAAGCTACCAGAAGTTAAACGTGAATTTACATTTAGTATACAAATCCATATTTTTTAGTGTATTCTCTGTCATCAGTGTATGATTAAAAATGAATATGGGAAAGATACCATTTACAGTAGTATTTAAAAATTCCATGAAATACTTTGAAATAAATTAGCAAAAGCTATGATCTATAAACAGAAAACTACAAAACAGTGTTTACGAACTTTCTCTAAATGGCAAGTAAATATTATAGATTTTGTGGGGTACTTATGGTCTTTTTCACATATTTTTTTCTTTTTTATTGTTTAAATCCTTTTAAAAAGGTTACTATTTAACTGCCACCCAGTGGCTTGATGGTTAAGGTAGGACTATCACCACCTGTGTGGGCAGAGCAACGTTCTAGGACTCAAATGCTGCGGTACCAAATGGGAAAATAAGAGAACCTACCTGCCAGGGAAGGATGTGGTGGGATGCAGCATCAGGATAGGGCTGGGCTCAGGCCCCGCATCTCAGACTCCCTCACAGCCCACCCGGTCACTCGAGGCTCAAGTTTCCTAGGACTTGGAGAGATGCTTAGAGAGGATCCCTAAGGAGGCTGTGTCCTGAGCACCGAGCTACTGCGGGAAGAAGGGATGAAGTCGTCAGTGGCAACTGCCTAAAAGAATGAAGCCCAGCCTTTGGTGCACACGACCGTGTGGCCTCTTCACCTTAGCTCTTGCCCTGCTGCACTCCACCTGGCCTCCTGGGTACATCAGTCACTCTGAGGGACAGCACTGCCTTCTTCCCGTCCCCTAGACCTGGCTTTCTCAGGAGCCTGGTCCCCAAGCGGAAGGACCTGAGCTGCTCCTGTTTCTGGCTTTGAGGCTCTTGCTCTCTGGCGACCTCGGGGTAATAGCTGCAGAGGACCCTGGCTTAGGTTGCAGAAGCTGCTGTCCCAGGGCGCCCTGGAACCTGCAGACTTCTCTGCCCGCGGTCCTAAACAGTCCCCACACTGCGGAGCGACCACGACACCGGCAACAGGTGAGCGACGCCCTGAAGCTCGAAAGTCCAGTACCGGTTGCCGTTGGACCTCACCCTTTGCCCTCCGTTGCCTTTCTTCGCGCAGTTGGCTCGCGCGCCCTGTCTCTGTCACGTGTCCTGACCGCGGTGCACCCGCCCTCGGGTGCGCAGGGCTCTGTG
>NW_006209766.1:504973-511743 GCF_000334495.1 Tupaia belangeri chinensis | reverse complement strand
TTCCGGGGCAACTTGCTCCGCAATCCTTGCTCTTCCCGGCGCGATTTCCCCGCCGCCGCACACAGCCTTGCCCAGTCTGGTCTGGATCTGCTCTGCCCTGCGCCCCAGCTCCGCCTGGTTCTCCGCTCTTTGCACAGCCCTGCACCTTTATCCCCGGGTTTGACGTCACGCTAAAAGGCAATGTCTGACCCTCTGTGCGGTCCATTTTTGACGTCACGCTAAAAGGCAATGTCTGACCCGGCCGGCTCGGAGCTCCTCTGTGCGGTCCATTGATCTTTTATGCGCACTGTATCAATAGATTCGTTTTGCCATTTGTAGAATTTCATATAAACGGACTCGGGGGTAGATAGTCTTGTGTGTATATGATCATGCCTCTCTTTCTGGTCAGCCTAGTGATTTTCAGATCAATCTGTGTCCTTGTATAAGTCCGCAGTTTATTTCATCTTTGGTTGGTTGGTTGATTGGATGGTTGGTTGGTTGGTTGGTGGTAATCCATTCTGTTAGAGCAGAGTGTGTTTATGGTTTAGCTGGCACAGGAGTCTGTGAGAGTCCCAGCCCTAGCATCGCAAAGCAGACTGTAGAAAGGGAAATTGGGAGTCCAACCACAGTAGGTAAAAAATCAACGCAGTGTGCTACTCCAGCTCTTTCCTGTCACTCGTGTGCGAGCTGTTTTTCCTTCACGTTTTTTTCTATTTGCTTTTTAAATTTAATTCGGCATTTCCTCTGATCTGGAAGTTACTTGTGGATATTTAAATTTTTCCAAGTGAGCAAAGTTGTTTTGTTTTGTTTTTTTTTTGAAAATCTTTTTATTATCTACTACTATTTACTGAATTGTGATGAGGGCCTATAAATTATAAATCCCTATCTTGTCATTTGATTAAAGATTGCTTTTGGGAATAAATAGGCTTGAACTTGGTGTGTTCCTGAGACATAATAAAAGTAGAGTCCAATATGTAGGTCAGAATATTTACATGTATTTTACACTGGTCTTGAATTATTCACATTCTCTTTCTTTCTTTCTTTCTTTTTTTTTTTTTTTTTTTTTTTTTGAGAGGTTTTTGCTATAGGGTGCATACACTCCCCGGAAAGACAGAGACAGAGACAGAAAGCAAGAAATCACCCCCCAGGGGGGATAGCCACGCCACAGTCCCTTCTCCTCCATTCCCCTCTCGGGATCTTTGGCATGCACGCACACCTTCCCGGCGTGAGTTTGAGCCACTGGGTCTGGGACTCGAATTGCGGTCGACTACATGAGAGTCCAGTGACATAGCCATTACGCTAACTGCTGGCCCCAAATTATTCACATTCTTTTTATTTTTTAAGAGATATTTGCCCTAGAGCACACACACTAGCCAGAGAGAGAGAGAGAGAGACAGAGACAGTAAGGGGGAAAGTGAGAAGTCATCTCCCGAGAGGGAGAGCCATGCCTCAATCCCTCCTCCATTCTCCCCCCAGGGTCATAGCCTGCACACATTTACATCCTGCGCGAGTTTCAAGCCACCAGGTCCCGTCCTCAAACCGCAGTTGGCCATGTAAGAGTCCAGTGATGGAACCACTACACCATCTCCTGGCCCTGAATTATTCACATAAACATTTTTTATGTCTGTGTTTAATTTTTTGTTTTGAGAGAGATTTTTGCTATAGGGCACATGCACTCACCAGAGAGACAGAGAGAGACTGAGAGACAGAAAGTGAGAAATCTCCCAGGGAGGATGATCATGCCACAATTTCTTCTCCATTTTCCTCTCAGGGTTTTGGCATGCATGCACACACACTCGGCATGAGTTTCCAGCCACCAGGTCTGAGACTTTAACCACAGTCACTTACGTGGGAGGTACCAATACTCCACCTGCTGGCCCCTCTCCTTGTTTAAGTTTCCTTGATTACATTTGTTAAATTCTGACAAAAGTATAATTATATAGTCCAGTATAAATCATTTTTTTCCCTCAAGTTCAGTTTGTAATTCCAATGCTTTCTTGCCTTATTTTTAATAATTTTCAGATTAAAACCTTTAAATGAGTTTTCTTGAAACTATTATGTGTGTGTATCATATCACTTATTTACCCATTTAAGGCTTTTTGCCCCAAATTCCCATAAGATTGATAGTATTTGCAACTGTACATGTTTTCTTTTGCGTTTTATTATTTTGCGGCCCATTTCTTTATTTTTTGTTTTTCTTTTTTTTTTTTTTTTTGGAGAGCTTTTCGCTATAGGGTGCGTGCACTCGCCAGACAGACAGAGAGAGACATAGAGACAGAAAGCGAGAAATCACCCCCCAGGGGGGATGGTCACGCCACAATCCCTTCTCCTCCATTCTCCTCTCGGGATCTTGGGCACGCACGCACACATGCCCGGCTTGAGTTTTAAGCCACCGGGTCTGGGATGCGAACCGCGGTCGACTACGTGGGAGTCCAGCGACATAGCCATTATGCTAACTGCTGGTTCCCTTTTTTGTTTTTCTTTATAACTTAACTGAGGTATAATTTACATCCTATATAATTCACCAGTTTTAAGTGTACTGTTCAGTAGTTTCTAGTAGATGTACTGAATTGCATAGCCCCCTGTACAATCCAATTTTAGATCATTTTCATCAACTCAGTAAAATCTCCTGTGCCAAGTGAGTTAATCCTATTGCTGGCCTCAGCTGCAGACAACCACTAACCTACTTTCTTGACAGAAATTGCTGACATGTTGTGGCCTGTGAGTCCAGCTTCTTTCACTTAATGTAATGTTTTCAGGATTTATTTATGTTATAGCATGAACCAGTGCTCTGTTCATTTGTTATGGCTGAATAATATTCGTCTGTTTTATTATAGCAATTATATCCGTGGGCAGTGGTATCTCGTCATGGTTTTTTGAGTTTTTTTTTTTTAATAATTTTTAGAGAGATTTTTACTATAGGGTGTGCGTGCTAACCAGAGAGACAGAGAAAGACAGAGAGACAAAAAGCAAAAAATCGCCCCTAAGGGGGTAGCCACACCACAATCCCTTCTCCTCCACTCCCCTCACAGGATCTGAGGCATGCACACACCCTCAGCACGAGTTTTAAGCCATCAATTTCTTGACTCGAACCGCCATGGACTATGTGGGAGTCCAGAGTTGTAACCATTCTGCCATCTGCTGGTCCCTTTAAATAATGATTTAATTTTTTTTTTTTTTTAATTTGCTATAGGGCACATGTGCTCAACACAGAGAGACTGAGGGAGAGAGAGAGAAAGTGAGAAGGCAGGCCACCAAGTCAGGGACCCAAATTGTGGTCAGCTATGTGCTATTCCAGAGCCTCAACCTCCATGCTACCTGCTGGCCCTTCTCATTGTGGTTATGATTCGCATTTCTTTAAAGGCTAATGAGGTCAGACATCTTTATATGTGCTATTTTGTCATCTGTGCATTTTCTTGGGAGTTTCAGCTTCTCAGGCAGTTTTTTTTTGTTTGTTTGTTTGTTTTTTGGAGAGATTTTCACTGTAGGGCGCGTGCACTCGCCAGACAGACAGAGAGAGACATAGAGACAGAAAGCGAGAAATCACCCCCCAGGGGGGATGGTCACGCCGCAATCCCTTCTCCTCCATTCTCCTCTCGGGATCCTGGGCACACACGCACACGCACCCGGCGTGAGTTTTAAGCCACCGGGTCCGGGACGTGAACTGCGGTCGACTACGTGGGAGTCCAGCGACATAGCCATTACGCTAACTGCTGGTTCCCGCTTCTAAGGCAGTTTTGAGTTGGATTTTTCTTTTCTGTCACTTGAAGCATAGTCTTAAATGATTCAGTAGGTATGTTTCACCTCAGAGAAAGAGTTTGTGTTCTCTCACTCTCTAAATTGGAGATATACGTCAATAAAGTGTTAATATATTGGGAACATACAAGGCATAGTGGACTGCTCCATTTATTTTCACAGGATTAAACATACCTTTTTTTTTTTTTAAGAGTTTTTTGCTATAGGGCGCATGCGCTCACCAGACAGACAGAGAGACAGAAAGCGAGAAATCATGCCCCTTGGTTGGGGGGGGTGGGGTGGATAGCCACGCTGTAATCCTTTCTCCTCCATTCTCCTCTCGGGATCTTGGGCACGCAAATACATGCGCCCGATGTGAGTTTTAAGCCACCAGGTCCGGGACGCGAACTGTGGTCAACTACATAGGAGTCCAGCAACACAGCCATTACGCTAACTGCTGGTCCCAAACATACCTTTTTAACCATCAGCCAGATCAAAAAGCAAAACATGACAGCTGTACATCAGTAACACATGCTCTCCAAGGCCAACCCCCACAGAAAGGTTCCGTGTTTGTGTATGGAGACCTCCCTAAACGTGACAGGGACACAAGTCCCAGGGGCTGGCTGTAGACTGCAGCACGAAGACCCTGTTGGGAATGACGGTCTCTGTCCCTGCCTCTCTTGCTCATAAAATAAAGAAGGAAAGAAACTTAAAAAAAAAAAGAAATTGCACCTTGGAATCCATCCCCTTCTTGCTTAGTTCTATTTAGTTTCCTCTCTGCAAACTTATTTTTAGAGGTTTTTGCCTTAGGGTACGCTTGTTCACTGGAGAGAGAGAGAGAGAGACACAGTGAGAGGGAAAGTAAGAAATCACTCCCCAAGAGGGATGGCAATGCCACAGTCTCTTCTCCTCAATCTTCCTCCCAGGATCTTGGGCACACACGCATTCGCACCCAGCATGATTCTCAAGCCATCAAGTGTGGGACTTGAGCCATGTGGATCCAGCGATATAACCTCTATGCCATCCGTGAGTCCCATCTCCTCTGCAAAATTTTAACCTCTTAAACTAGCATCACCTGTTTTAAAAACAACATACAAATGTTTTCCTATCTTTTAGATACCCAGGAGTTCGGGACCCGCAGTTAGCATAATGGCTGTGTCGCTGGACTCCCACGTAGTTGATCGCAGTTCACGTCCCGGACCCGGTGGCTTGAGACTCACGCTGGGCGCGTGTGCGTGCATGCCCAAGATCCCGAGAAAAGAATGGAGGAGAAGGGATTGCGGCGTGACCATCACCCTGGGGGGTGATTTCTCGCTTTCTGTTTCTCTGTCTCTCTCTATCTGGCCAGTGCATGCGCCCCATAGCGAAAACCTCTCCAAAAAAATATAGATACCCAGGAGTTGAATTACTAGGTCATATGGTACTTCTATTTGTAAGTTTTTGAGGAACTCCATATTGTTCTCTACAGTGGCTGTACTAATTTACATTCCCACCAACAGTGTGGGAGGGTTCCCTTTTCACCACAGCCTACCAGCATTTATCATTCTGTATTTTTTCAATCTTAGCCATTCTGACTGGGGTTAAGTGGTATCCTCGTTGTGGGTTTGATTTGCATTTCCATTATGATAAGAGAGGTAGAGCATTTTTTCATATATTTTTTGGCTATTCATATGCCTTCCTTGGAGAGTTGTCTATTCCTGGGACCAGCAGGTAACATAATGGCTATGTCGCTGGACTCCCACATAGTTGACCACGGTTCGAGTCCTGGACCTGGAGGCTTAAATTCATGCCGGGCGCATGTGCGTGCGTGCCCAAGATCCCGCGAGGAGAATGGAGAAGGGATTGCGGCGTGGTCATCCCCCGTGGGGGGGAAGGGGATTTCCTGCTTTCTGTCTCTCTGTCTCTCTCTGTCTGTCTGGTGAGCGCACGTGCCCTATACAAACCTCTCAAAAAAAAAAAAAAAGTTGTCTATTCCACTCATTTGGCCATCTTTTAATTGGATTGTTTATTTTTTTGTGGGTTAGCTGTTTGAGTTCCCTGTAAATTCTGGTTATCCGTCCCTTATCTGAGGCATAGACTGCAAATATATTCTCCCATTCTGAAAGTTGTCTCCCACTGATTATTGTTCCTTTTGCTTTTAGCCTGATGTAGTCCTTCTTGTCTATTTTGCAGCATTATTCACAATTGCTAAGACATGGAATCAGCCCAAATGTCCAAAAACAGATAAATGGATTGAAAAACTGTGGCACATGTACACTATGGACTACTACATAGCCATATAGAACAAGGAGACCCTGATATCTGATACAAAGTGGATAAATATGGAAGATTTAATGCTAAGCAAGCCAGACTATGAAAGACAGGCATTGCATGTTCTCGTTAAATATATTCCAAATGTCTGCACTCTATGGCAGAAACTAAAAGATTGGAAGATGTAATAGCAGGAAGGGCAACTGAAGATACTAGAGACAGTATATGAGGAGGTGGGTAATAGATGATGGGAGGGAGGGGATCAGAGGAAAAAAACAATTAACGAAAACAAAAATGAGAAGTTTTCTGTTGGTGTATTGTCTATGGTATTATCTATGACTTGACAAATATGCACTGTATTCATGCTAGGAAAAGCCATTTTGTATGCTGTAAAGATATACAGTGACTGGGACCAGTAGTTAGCGTAATGGCTATGTCGCTGGACTCCCATGAAGTTGACCGCAGTTCGCGTCCCGGACCCGGTAGCTTAAAACTCACGCCGGGCGCATATGTGTGTGTGCCTAAGATCCCGAGAGGAGAATGGAGAAGGGATTGCAGCATGGCCATCCCCTCTGGGGGGTGATTTCTCGCTTTCTGTCTCTCTCTCTCTCTCTCTCTCTGTCTGTCTGGCAAGCGCACGCACCCTATAGCAAAAACCTCTCAAAAAAGAAAAGAGGCGGCTGGGCCTGTGCGGCCGGAGCTCTGTTCTGCTCTGCGTTCTGCTGCCTCTCCGGGGCTGGCGTGTGGCCTCCGGGCTGGCGCATGGCCACCGGGCCAGCGCGGGGGCGCCAGGGCCGCACCGGGCG
>NW_006209766.1:495642-504189 GCF_000334495.1 Tupaia belangeri chinensis | reverse complement strand
AAAACGGTAAAACTGTTCGTATCATTTTGTAAAAAAAAAAAAAGCATATTTGACAACTGCAGCGAGCTGTATGGGCACAGCTGGGTACTACTTTATAGTATGTTCATTCTACTCACTGGGGTTTATGCCTAGGGTCAGATTTGGGTACATGAATAGGTATGTGTCAGCTGTGCTAGCTATTGGATATATTTAGACTAATTAAGTTCATTGGTAGAACAATTGAATGGGGGGGGGAAGGCATGGAGGGCAACCGTGGATGCCAGGGACAGTGGGGGAGGAGGATGGGACATAGCAGAGGGTGGGGGATGGGGAATCAAGGATGGCAAAACAAAAGGCAAGGTATGCAGGACATAAGAATTGGAAAATTATTTGCTGAGAACATGTATGTTGATGTGCTTGATTGAGCCATACACAGTGTATTTTGGATGGAAAATTCATTTGTGTGGTGTGATAGTGTATAGTGAATTAATGTAGAACATGAATAAATTTAAAATTAAAAAAAAGATATACAGTGATTAAATGTAAATTTAAAATAATAACTTATTTTAACTTATGCAAAGATTTGTGCAATGTGTATGTTTTGAGAATCTGGGTTCTTTATTCAACACTGTGTTTATTAAATTTACCCACATTTTTAGCAGTGAGTTGTTCTTTAATATTGCTGTATTCCATTGAACAAATATATCATAATTTATCTAGTCTCTTTTTGATAAATATAGGAATGGTTCCCAGTTTGGGGCTATTCCAAATCCATACCATGATGAATGTTCACATACATGTGTTTTATAATACTTTTAACATCATGAGTATTTGCAGTCATGCCTACTAAAAGACTCACTGTTTAACATTTAGAGCTGTAATTTTCCTGTAGTTCCACACATATTTTGAAGATGTATTTGATACTTACTGCCACTATCTACCAGAGAGAATTCACTTTTGCATCTAGCAAGCAGTTAAGATAGGGTTTTTGTTTTATTATGGGTTTATTGAATTCAGAGCTGTGCCTCACTCTTTGTGGGGAGGGTAGGGGCAGACAGGGGGAACTGTGTATCTCCTCTTGACCCTTATTCCTAGGATATTAGTCTTCAAAAGGTCCACCTAGAAGAATGAAAGATTGCTAGTGTGCATCAGGAAACCTTCCAGAGTACTCCAGTCTATGACTTAGGACTGGCTGAAGCTGGAGGTGACTCATGTCAAGACCCTGTCAGAGGTGCTGTATCTCTCTTTGTCTCCCTTCTTTGTCTCAGAATAAATAAATAAAAATTCCTTAAAACTTCAGAGAAAGAAGTCAGTAGGTGGCATGGTGGTTAATATTGAACTCCTACGCTACTAACCACAGTTCAAGTCCCAGACCTGGTGGCTTGCTTTCTCACTTTCTCTCTCTCTGGTGTGTGCACATGCCCAGTAGCAAATTTTATAAATATTTTTTAAATTATAAATAACTTTTTAAAATAACAACAACAACAAAAAATTCATGGAATGGTACCAGTAGGTGGACTCTCACATGGTCAACCTCAGTTCAAGCCCAGACCCGGAGGCTTCAAAATCATGCCAGGCACACATGCATGTGTGCCCAAAATCCCCAGAGGAGCATGGAGGAGAAGGGATTGTGGCATGGCCATCCCCACTAGGGGCTGATTTCTCTCTTTCTTTTTGCTGTCTCTCTGTCTATCTCTGACGAGTGCACATGCCCTATGATAAAAACCTAAAGTAAATTTATGGAAAATACTATATATATATAGGGAAATTATATATATACATATAAATGGGTATTTTCCATAAATTTCCCTTTCTGTAGGAAATACACACACACACACACACACATATTTATAAAGAGAGAGAGACGCAAGACCAGCAGTTAGCATAATGACTATGTCGCTGGGCTCCCACGTAGTCGACCGCAGTTCGCGTCCCGGACCCGGTGGCTTAAAACTCACGCCGGGCGCATGTGCATGCGTGCCCAGGATCCCAAGAGGAGAATGGAGTAGCCATCCCCCCTGGGGGGTGGGGGTGATTTCTTGCTTTCTGTCTCTCTGTCTGGCGGGCCCACGCACCCTATAGCAAAAACCTCTCCAAAAGAGAGAGAGAGAGAGACGTGAATAGACAGGTCATGTATACACTTCTGTGTATTAATGCTCTATTTAAAAGTTTCTTAAAGAATATTTATTTGGGACCAGCAGATGGCATAGAAGTTATATTGCAGGACTCACACATGGCCAACCAGTTTGAATCTCGGACCTGGTGGCTTGAACTCACACCAGGCACATGTGTGTGCATGCCCAAGATCCCAGGAGGAGAATGGAGGAGAAGAGATTGTGCATGACCATCTCCTCTGGGGGTGATTTCTCATTTTCCTTCTCACTGTCTCTGTCTCTCTCTCCAGTGAGTACATACACCCGATGGGAAAAACCTGTGTGTGTGTGTGTGTGTGTGTATTTTTGAGGGAGATAGATAGGGATGTAGAGAACACTGAAAGTCTTTCTCTAAGATGAAACTCACCTCCTGAATCAGCTAGAACTATACTGCGAATAATAGAAAAATCTAACTGAAACTGTATTCAAGACTAATCAGACTCCAGAGAAGATGTACAGACGCTCAATAAGCACATGAAAAGATGCTCAAATATTAGCCACCAGGGCTTGCAAACCTGATTCCCAGAATATTGTTGAATGTTTGTGGGTCACTTTTTGTAAAGACATTGTTCAAATATTTTACACATTTTGGGGGAGTGCTTAGAAAATTCCTAAGCACTCCCCCCAAAAAAGGGACTTCAAAAATCTTGTGGAAGATGGAATTAGAGTACATATTTATTTTGATGAAAAAAAGTTTTTAGGGGCCAGCAGTTGGTGTAATGACCATGTCACTGGACTCCCAGTAGTCGACTGCAGTTAGAATCCCAGACCTGGTGGCTTAAACTCACGCTGGGTGCACATGCGTGTGTGTCCAAGATCCCGAGAGGAGAAAGGAGAAGAGATTGTGGCATGGCCACCCCCCCCGAGGGGTGATTTCTCGCTTTCTGTTTCTCTCTGTCTTTCCGGTGAGCGCATGTGCCCCATAGCAAAAACCTCTCCAAAAAAATTTTTAATAAATAAAAAAGTTTTTAAATCATATATAGTTCCTTTCATACTATGAATTTCTTCATGAGTTTTTTTAAGACCTCTCCCCCCATATTATTCAGTTGTGGGAACTCTTTCTATATCCCACACCAGTCCTTGGTTAAATATATGTTTGCAAATGTTTTGCTAGCTGACACCTTGAGTACTCATTTTCTAAATTGTGTTTTATGATGAACAGAAATTTTGTCCGACTTTTATCTTTTCACTTTGTTTCTGTTTTTTAAATAAATATTTAAAAACTCGGGAACCAGCAGTTAGCGTAATGGCTATGTCGCTGCACTCCCACGTAGTCGACCGCGGTTCGCGTCTCGGACCCAGTGGCTTAAATCTCACGCCGGGCGCGTGTGCGTGCGTGCCCAAGATCCCGAGAGGAGAATGGAGGAGAAGGGATTGCGGCGTGACCATCCCCCCTGGGGGGTGATTTCTCGCTTTCTGTCTCTATGTCTCTGTCTGTCTGGCGAGCGTACATGCCCTATAGCAAAAACCTCTCCAAAAACTCAATAGAGTCCAATTTCACAATATTTTATACTCTTTAATCTTAAGAACTCCTTCATATCCCAAAGCTATAAACAAATTCTCTCAGAATTTATTCCAAGGCATTCATAATTTTGTTTGAAATATCTGGTGTTGTTTGAGTTTTTTGAGGGTCTGAGGTGAGGACCTCAGCATTTTTCCCACGGGCATAGTAATCACGCTGACTACGTGTACCAAGGAGTCTGTTAGGCCCCACGTTTTTCCTTCCCCATTTTCCCTTTCTAGGAATTCTCCACAAGCAGTCTGTTTCTATAATCACAGCAACAAGTACACATTGATGTTGACAATATCTTTCTCTAGCCGAGAGTGGCAACTCCAGGGACTCTGCCTCTCTCACACACGTTTCTATCGCTGAATCCAACACCAACTACTTCACGATGTACACAGAATCCATCTTCCTCACCTCACACTGCTATCTGGACTACAGCTGTAGCCTCATGATTGGTCTCCACTTGTATACTTGCCCCAGCAAACTGAAAGATCCTGCTCAGACCTAGGCCACGGCCCAGCCACGTGGCCCACACGGCTCAGACGCTGTGCTCTGCAGGCTGGAACCATGTGGGAGGTCCAGAATCGGTGCTCGGTCCAACCTAAAGACCAGATGCGCTGCTACCATGCACCTGTATCCCAGGGACTGGGGAGACCAAGGCAGGAGGATCAAGAGCTCAAGGCTGACAACACAGCGAGAGTATTGGGACGTTTAGTTTTGGAGGCTGCAACTTGCCAATTATTTGAAAGGTCCTTCTTGGCGGTCTATCTGGAAGCTTTCCTCCTTGTGCCTTCTTTTCTAATGTCAGTGAGTTTGGGGAGCTGCAAGAGCGGCTGTCATCAGACTCTTCCTTTCTCATCCTCTTTGGAAGCAGGGGGAAAGATATAAACGGGGCCGAACAGCCCTGCTGCGCCCAGATCAGCCTCCAAAGAGGGAGCCAGCAGGGATGTAGGAGCTATTGCTGTCATGGCCCTGAGTGGACAGGCTCATAGAAGACTCTGGGCTTTCTTACTCAAGGTGTCTCCTGCCTGGTTGGAAAGGAGGTTTCCCTTCAGGCCCAGGACTAAGTGGAAAGAAGCGATAGCTCCACCGGCCTCCAAGGGCTTAGATGCTGAAGGCACACCTCGTGCTATGGGTGGCCCTTCTCTGATCCCTGCCAGTGAAATGCCCATCCTTCCCCTGGTCTATCCCTCTCCTCCCCTGTCCTGGAGCCCTCGGTCCATTTCCTTCAGACAAGGGTCTCAGAGGCAAGGATCTGGGATGGCAAAGACCTCACAGAAGTGCCTGCCTGCTCAGGTGGGAAGCAGGGACAGTCTATTTGTGCCCTTTATTCTTCCTGAGTGGCCAAACATATCGCAAGTGCAAGCAGCCAGCACCAAAGGAGCACTGAACTTACCAGATGGGTATTCCCTTGGGGGCAATGGAACACGAGGGACAAAGACCCAACGTTGGAGTAGAGGGCTGGAAAGCGAGCCAAGGAGAGGCACTGAAACAGTAGGGGGAAGCTGGTGATCTAGGCCACATGGGACAGTACTGGTAAACAATGGGGTGTGTGTGGGGAGGGGGGGGGAGTGTCAAGGGCAAAGCTTGCTCAAGAATTGCCAGTAAGAGCAGCTAGTGAGCTGGTGAAATCCTCGGAGCAGTGTAGACAACTCAGGCCTCCTCCGAGGTAAACCCCACCCTGTTGAGCTCAAAGACACATGGGAACATGTGACAGAGAAAGTATGCACGAGCTGCAAGCCACGGGCTCAAAGGAAAAGCCTAATGACCTGTCCTCAATTGGACCCTGGGACTTCGAGACCTCCAGCACACAGATACAGATGTCTGCTACTAGGGTAGCTCCCCGTGCTACCTGCTGTTGGGACCCTTGGGGGTTCAAGTGACGACGTTACCGAGACCTTAGGCACCGGGACGCGGGTCTCCAGCCTCCTTCCAGCGATAGCTGCAGCGGTTAGTATCTGTGGGTACTGCGGTTCTTTCCCTCGGGATCACCAATAGATAGAGCCTGCTCCACATTGACCACGAGTGCAACCCAGAACCTTCTGGAGCGGGAATCAGGCTCCCTGGGAGGATTGAGTATGGAGACGCCAGCTGGTGGTTGGTGAGGTCTGGCCAGATCTGTCTCCCAGGGGTACTGATATGCCCTGAGTTGAACACGTACTTTAGTGCTGAGAGACACAAGACAGGGCAGCGCCAGGCAAGAGAACCCTCTAATCTGATCTTTTCATAGAGGACACCCGTTCTTGCATAACCCTCAACCCCGGGTAGGTAGCTCAGGGACCCTACTCCTAGGAACCTTTCTTTATAGCGGGCCTCGCAAATCCTGGAGGCAAGCACGTTCTCTATGGCCACCCTGGGAAGGCAGAGTCCACAGTAACGCTAGCTGGGCTGTGATGGTTTCCCAGATCAGGACCAGGTACTGTCCACGTACTGCACCCCAAAATGTTCCTTTCTGGCAGGTTGTTTACCTTCACTTCTTTTTACCAATTTGCAAAAATAGGATTTAAGTCTTAAAAGTTTCTCAGCTAGGGGCGTGCAGGAGGTATTGTGATTAAGGGCACTGGACTCCCATATATCTGACTGCCGTTCAGGTCTAGGACCTGGCAGCTTGCTTCTCTTTCTCTCTCTTGCTCTGTCTCTGGTCAGATTAAAATAAATAAATAAAGTTAAATAAATAATTATTTAAAGAAAAAAAATTATTCTCGGGCCAGCAGGTGGTGTGGTGGTTAAGGTGCTGGACTCCCACATGGTCAACCACGGTTCAAGTCTTGGACCTGGCGGCTTGTGCTCGTTCTCTCTCTCTCTCTATGTCTCTCTTCCTCCCTCTCCTTCTCTCATCAAATTAGAAAATAATAAATAAAGTTAAATAAATAAATATTTTTTAAAAAAGGAAAAAAATTATTCTCAGCTCACACAATGGCCTAGCCACTACCACAATTTGAACAGACTGTGAGATTCCATAGACTATGCATGTAACCACTGGGCTATGGTCTTGTTTCATTATGCATGCCTCATAGATTATGAATGTTTATCATCTTTTGGTGCTTAACACCATGGCACACCTACAGTGAGCACATGGACTGTCTACTGGGAGGTCTAATTTGGTGCAATTTGTAAGTGGGTCTTTGGCTATTGGGCCTGACTCAATCTCCTTAAAATATTCAGGTAGAGACCAACTGTCAGCAAACCCCATGACAAATTCTTCTTCTAATGGATCTTTGCAGCTCAAACCACACAGCTGTCTGAGAGCTAGTTTCTTCAGGGTAGAAGGACAGGACATCAGCATGACCCACTCTGGCTTATAAACCTGTGCCCTCAGAACACCAATACCTATACAATAATCTCATAGATCATTTTCCAGGGTCCTGGCCAAAACTGCCAACTTACCAATGTTAGTTTTTCCTGGCCACAAGATGGTATATCTCCATATAGTTCTGTCAGCAATATTCTGTAGCAAGGATTGGGACTGGGTCTATGGGCCAACAAAATTAGCCCATAGCCCACTAATGTAAGGTCAGTGGGCTAAGAATCACATTAACTTTTAAAAAGTTGTAAAATACACACACAATGTGGCAGAGACCATGTGATCCAGAAAGCCTATATTTACTTAATTTTTTTTTGCGGGGGGGGTGAATTTTTGTAGTATTTCACACGCTCATTGGAGAGAGACAGGGAAAGTGAGAAATCATCCCCTAGGGAGGATGGCCACACCACAATCCCATCTCTTTCATTCTCTTCTTGAGCCTTTAGGCACCTATGGACATGTGCCTGGCATGTCCCTCAAGCCACCAGGTACTGACTCAGACTGCAGAGTCAGCCACGCGGGATCCAGCATGTCAATCACCATGCCATCTGCTAGCCCTTACTACAGGTTGTGTTTGTTTTGTTTTGTTTTTAATGTTGTCTTTTTGTTTTTTGTTTCTGTTTTTAACTTTCCATAGGGTACATGCATTCACCAAAGAGAGACAGAGAGAGAGAGAAAGTGAGAAAGCGAGCTAGCAGGTCTGGGATTTGAACTTTAGTTGGCCATGTGGGAATCCAGTACCTTAACCACCACACCACCTATTTGGCCCCTTATTGAAGTTTTAAGAGAAAGTTTGTGGACTGGCAGATGGCATGGTCGTGAGGATGTTGGACTCCCACATGGGTGACCTGGCAGTTTGCTTTTTCTCACCTTCCCTTTTTCTGTCTCTATCTGGTCAAATTTAAAAAACAATAATAAATTTAATTTAATTTAAAGTTATTTTTAAAAAGCAAGTATGCAATGACTGTCATAGTTTTCCATGTATAAGGCTTCCACAACCTTTGATAATTAATCCGAAGTATTCTGTAAGGTTTGTAAATGCTATTATAAGTGGAATCTTTAATAAAATTTTATTTTTCACAGTTCATAGGTAGTATGCAGCTAATACATGTAGAGAGAGTGAACTTTGTATACTGGAAACTTGTTAAAACCGCTTTTGGCTTCTGGTATTTCCTTTGCAGATTCTTTGGGATTTTCTACATACACAATGTTTCTATGAATCACGCTCCTGAGTGAAGCTGTACTTTAAAGCTCTACTTCTGTTTTAGTCTACATGCCTTTTATTTCTCTTTAGTTCCCTTCTTTTAGGAAAATCACTTCAGGATTTCTTCACCACGTGTCTTAGAAGAGCCCAAAAGGCTGAGTCCCCAAAAGCTAGCTCAGAAGATTGACGGGGTCCTTTTCCAGGTTTCCCGGTGAAGATTAAATCCTGAGCTTTTTGCTCCAGAGGAGGTCCCCGTCTTTGGCCACATTTCCACAGGCGGACGCCAGAGGGCGCGCGACCGACGCCTGGGCTTCCGGGTTTCCCCCGCCAGGACGGAGAGTTCCCGGTCCCCGCGGAGAGTGCGGGGAGTCCTCTCGGCGTGCACCCCTGAAGCAGGAAG
>NW_006209766.1:488214-495331 GCF_000334495.1 Tupaia belangeri chinensis | reverse complement strand
GGATTCCCGAAGACCATCCCGACGAGGCGCTCGGTCCGCTCCTGGATGGCCTCTCGCACTCGCCCTCGGCCGCCCAGGTAGGTCCCCGCCTGCAGAAGGGTCCTGCTTGGGGACAGCCAGCCGCCCGCGTGAGCCGAACCCTGACTCGGGAGCGCCCCTGACCCATCTCGCTTAAACCTGCGGGTACGATCTCGGGAAACCCGGCCAGGCACAGCAAAGCGAGGCATGGATGTTGCCGCCTCGCGGTCGGGCACCTGGACTCCACCGTGCGCACCTCCACCGTTTAACGCAGCACCAGCCGGCGAGGACTGGGACGGGTCTGAGCCCTGAGGCCCGGGAAGGCGCACCCATCGACCTCTGAAAAACCCTCAGATCGCGTTCCCAGCCCGCGGGCGTCCGAGAGTAGCCAGACCCTTACCTCATGACCCCAGAGCCCTTGGCAGAATTTGGAGGACTGCAGTAAAAGAATGCGCTTGATCTTTAGGCTCTAGTAGGACTGATCCTACTGCACCTGATCAGCTGTGGTGCATGCAAACCACAAAGCAAGGCCGACTTGAAACAGAGGAGGCAGTTTCAGCAGTATAAGGTGTGGATAAAGTGGTATTGATTGGGTAGACTGAGCAGCACTGAGGAGTTCGGGCCATATTGGGGTGAGGGCACAACGTAACCACTTACCCCTTCTCACGGAGGAGAAAGGCTATGGCACAGTCACAAGGCTGGGTGAAAAAATACTTAAAGGCCTTTTGGAAAGGCTTCTTTGTGGCAGTGCCGGTGGCAGTGACTTTTTTGGATCGGGTCGCCTGCGTGGCAAGAGTAGAAGGAGCATCAATGCAGCCTTCTTTGAATCCTGGGGGGAGCCAGTCATCTGATATAGTACTCTTGAACCACTGGAAAGTGAGGAACTTTGAAGTACAACGTGGTGACATTGTGTCATTGGTGTCTCCAAAAAACCCTGAGCAGAAGATCATTAAGAGAGTGATCGCTCTTGAAGGAGATATTGTAAGAACAAGGGGACACAAAAACCGTTATGTCAGAGTCCCCCACGGTCACATCTGGGTTGAAGGTGATCATTATGGACACAGTTTTGACAGCAATTCTTTTGGTCCAGTGTCCCTGGGACTTCTGCATGCCCATGCTACACACATTCTGTGGCCTCCAGAACGGTGGCAGAAATTGGAATCTGTTCTACCTCCAGAGCGTTTGCCAGTTCAGATCGAAAAGGAATGAATCCATGGATCTACCTGAGCTGCTAGCATTGGGATACCAAACACAGGAAGCGGGA
This sequence comes from Tupaia belangeri chinensis, assembly GCF_000334495.1. Taxonomy (NCBI): domain Eukaryota; kingdom Metazoa; phylum Chordata; class Mammalia; order Scandentia; family Tupaiidae; genus Tupaia; species Tupaia belangeri. Next base: position 494,049 of record NW_006209766.1, on the reverse strand, counting down.
TGGAGAAGAGGACCCTCCAAAGAGGAACAGTCTCCAACAACATGATGCTGAGCAGGAAGCCTATCACACTTAAGATGATCTGTCTTGTCAATGAAAGAGTTTTTAAATAGTGAACAGTATTAAATGACACCTGGTTTTTGTGTTAAATTCTAGTATCCTATTGTTTAATATGGAAAAAAAAGGCAGACCTTGAAATATGAAAATATTGAATTCATGTCTTAAAGTGGGTAAATTTGAGATCAGTTGTTATATATACGAAGTGTATTGATTGTTGGGTTTTGATTTTTCATGCTGCTTAAAGAGTTTGAAAATTAACAGTTGATGAAAATAGAACATGAAGAAACATGTTATACAGACAGTGATAGGAATTATAATTGATACCATATACTATTCAATGACTGTCAGCTAAGAAGAACAGGTAATGTTAAAATAAAACAATTATTCGTTTAAAAAAAAATAAAAGTACTGGATGTAAAATGAAGAGGTAGCTTTAGACTGACCAAGATACATTGTTAAATGAGAAAGGCAAACTGCAGATGTGTGTACAAAGTATAAATTTATTTTTACTAAGGAAAATACCTTGCATAGGAATATATCTAAACACACCTAAAACAATGCATACACTGTGGAGATACAATTCTAAGATTAGTCATACTGCAAATATTGTTTTACTCCAAAAGGTATAATTATCAGAGACATTCCATTTAATATTTTTTAAATGTACAAAAAAGATACATCTTAACATAGAATGTTTATTTCAGGGTTCATATGCCTCCTTTGCACACATGCTCCAAATGTAAACACTGTCCTACCCCTAGACGGCATTTAAGAATTATTCTCAGTTGGACATAGGTAGCACGTTTCCAAAAGGAATTGAACGCAATTCGGGATCTAGAGTAAGAAATACTATATAGGGGCTGGGTGGTGGCCCACAGGGAAATACAAAGCTCTGCAAAGCTGACCCACTATGTAAGGTTCCAGGATCATGTTAACATGGAGCCCTCCTCAGATGGGCCAGGTGTACAAGTGCCCATGCTTCTGGTTTAGCTAAAGCTGGGGGTGGATTGAGCATCAAGACCCTCTTGGTATGCTGTTGCTCACTCGTTCACTGACTTGCTTTCTTAGGAAAGAAAGAAACTTTTTTCAAAAAAGAAATACTATATAGATGAAAATGGTGGCGCACATTGGGTTAGACACCGTTACTGACTATTGCAGCAGGTATGTTTCCTGTGGAACCAGAGACAGAACCCTATCCTGTTCACCTGCCTCATCATCTCTCTTCTGTCTCTGTCATGGCCCTATCTGGGGGCTTGTTCTCTCTTGTCTCTGACCAAACATACTGAAATTGATAAAACTGATTCTTCAGGCTACATCCATTTTAAGAGCAATAAGTCAATGTTTAGTAGTTCCCAGATAAGTGGAGGCACGTTGGTATCAGTGACACTATGGAGTGATGGTTCCATTTGGATTTGCAGCCTCTGGGATCATGGCGAACTTACTGGAGTCTGAAATAAGGTCTCTAAACTTTTGGCGACCCATTGCTCACGATAATGTCCAGAAATCTGGCGGGTTCTGGTGGGGGCGGGACTTCCGGCGGCGGCATTTTGTCTGCCTTGGAGTTGGTTTGGCTGACCAAAAGCCCCAGAGCACTGGGACACATCCAAGACACCCGGAGGCGGAAGGTTCGAAAGGAAGGGTTGTCCCTACTGCTAAGTCTGAGGCTCTGAGTCCTGACGGGTGCTGCACCATGTGTTGGAACCAAACGAGGCCGTGCCCTGGGCCCCGTGCTGGTCGTGGTAGTTCCCAACACCATCTGCTCACAGGCTCAAGTCACAGTGACCTCATTCATTGACCAGGCACAAGTCGGTGCCACTTTCCTTGGCTTTCACCCACCCAACCCCCTACTTTGGACTCCTAAAGCTTCAGTTTAAAGGAGCTTGTTTAGGTCACTGCACGAGGCGTGGAAGAGTGTTCCAGACAGGGATCAGCATCTGCAAAGATTTGGGGGAGGTGGCATTTGAACATTTGGGAAACCTGGGGCCCTTGGACACGCAAGGAGCAGAGTGGAAGAGAAGTCGCTCCCAGAATGACAGACAAGGAAATTTACCTTTCCTCTGAAGGCTCTCAGAGCCATGGGAGGTTTTGAACTGAGGAGGGATGTGGTCTGAGTGAAGGGTTTTAATGTTTCCAAAAAACTGCTTGGAGAAAAGGAAAGAAGAGAGAGGAGGACAGTGAGGCACAGTCTTAGTCCAAAGTTACAAGGACATGGGGAAATGGAAAGTTCTGCCAGGCTGACCGACATGGGAAGGCCTAGGGTTCACCTTCCTGTATATGTGTGTATGTATACACACACACATACACACACACACACACACAGGCACATATATGCCCATGATCTCAGGCTGCTGAGGCTGGGGGTGAATATCAGCATCAAAATCCTGTTGGGGATGCTGTCTTCTCTTGCTCATAGAAAAAATAAATTAGTGTGTGTGTGTGTGTGTGTGTGTGTGTTTTTCTTAAGCGGTTTTTGCCTTAGGGAACATGCATAGTGGAGTGGGGGGAGACACAGTGAGAGGGACCGGGGGGGGGGGGGGCCACACCATAATTTCTTCTCCTCTGTTCTCCTCCCAGGATCTTGGGCATGCACACTTAATGTGCCCAGCATGAGTTTCAAGCCACCGGGCCCAGGACTTGAACCATGATCAGCCATGTGGGAGTCCAGGGGCAAAACCACTGTACCATCTGCTGTTTCCTCGTAAAAAAGAAAAAAAAAAAGTCACAAAGGGGACTGTCAGGTGCCATAGTGGTTAGGGAAACTGGAGACCTACATGGCCAATCACAGTTAAAGTACTGAACCTGACGGCTTTCTCTCTCTCTCTCCCTCTCTCGTCAAATTAAAAATACATAAATAAAGTTAAATAAAATATGTTTTTTAAAGTCACAAAGTAGGTAAGAGGCATTACTGGAGGACTGAGATAGAAGTTTTATAATCAGCCCAAGGTTACCTGGTTCCAGGGTTGAGCAGGTACAAGGAGGCCTGAACTCATCCATGGCTGCCTGCTTCTCATGGCCTTCCTCTTCCCACAGGTTCCTAAGTCCACAGAAGTCTTATGGACCCTACACAGGTCAGTGGATCTTCACTGGTCCCAAACCCCCATCCACATGTCTCTGGGATTGTGGTGCTTTTGGACTCAGACTACAACCGCCCTAGCCATTGGGCCTGGGGATTCTTGAGACACTTCAATTCTGGGATTTTAGTTGCAGTAGTTTCTACATCTAGCACCCAATGGAATGAAGTGTGGAATGTTATCCCAAACGTAGGTGCCACCATGTCCAAATGTTGAATATGAGACTGAGCTGGGAGTGTTCAGAGTGTCTCAGATGAGCGGGAGAGTGGGAATCAGATCTGGAATGGCAGGCTGAGAAACGGAGAGTTTTTCTAGATTATGAGAGCAATGACATGGGAACAATGGGGTGATGGGACCCAGATCTGTATGGACTCTCTCTATGTGTTACCTGCAGAACAGACTGGGAATGAGGCTACTGCAATAGTCCAGAGGAGTGTCGATCTATCTAGAATTGGGGAAAGTGACTGGATTCTGGACCTATTTTTTAAGTAGGGCTGACTGCCAGATTTTCTAATGTTGGGGGTGAGAGAGAAAAAATGTGGGAATCAGAGACTACTCCCAAGATTTGGGAAGGAGGGAAGGAAGAATGAATTAGAAACTTGGGATTTCTCAAGAGTGCCCAGGCCCACGAAAAGAAGGAGGGAAAGGAGGAAGGAAGGAAGGAGAAGTTAGTAGTAGAAATAATTTTCAGTGGGCATGTGGAAGTTTTGTTTTACCCACGTTTAGAGTGTTTCAGAGAACTCATCAAGCAAGCAGCTGAACACAGAGGTCTGAAATTCTGGGGAGCAGCTCAAGATAGAGACACACGAAAGGTGTTTGTGAACTGAGGTGGAGTGGTCATCACAGTAAAACGGACTCTTCAGGTCATGGTGCTAATGCTCTGAGCTGACCAAGAAGGGGACTGAACTCTGCTTGGCCACCTGTTTGGGGCATCACAAGCACAACTGAGGAAGAAACGTGACCATGAAGGGCTGGCGTGGGGAAAGGTGTGGCGGATGGCCATGGCTTCAAAGGGAAAAGAAGACACAGAGGCATAGGAGTAATCAAGAGATGACACCAGGCCAAGGCTGGTTTTTATTCACAGTTCTATGGACTCACCAGGATCTTCCAGTACCCTGGAGTGTGTCACTTAGGCTGGTGGATTAGCTCAGGGGCAAGGGCGGTCCTCTGGTAGATCACTAGGCAGGCAGATAGGCAGGAATGGGAACTGAAGTCCACATGTCATTCTGGGTGGCAGAGATTGCCACAAGGAACAGAGGCAGGAAGTGAGGCTTTCGTAGCAGGGTGAAAGGCTGTCCTTGGCAGTAGGAGCCATGGGAGGTCCAGGGTAGTTTTATATCCTATTTGAATTCTCCAACCACATTCTTGATGCCATGTGGTAACTAGCACCTGGGGAGGCCAGGAAGAGATCTATAGTATGAGGCTGGGAGACAGCAGTGGCTATGGGATCTGGAGATATGAGGGAGGGACAGCTTAAAAATGACCTGCCCATGGGCAGGAGTGTGAACCAATGTCCCCAGGGCCCTGGCAGAGACTTAAGGAAGAAGACTGAGTTCAAATTTGGTTGTGTTGGGGAAGTACCATCTGTGGCACTGCCCAGTTACTTCCTGCAGGGGGTAGAGGGGTGGGACCTTGCATGGCAGACCCAGAACTCAAAGGGCATGATCTGCTTACTGCTTGTTTGCTGATGACCAGACACAGTGGCTAATGGGGCAGTAGGCGAGTGCAGGTGCAAGTGGCACCAGGTTCTGATATCTCCCATGAGTCGTGGAGGTCGGGGGGAGTGTGAGCATGGGGGATTATAGAGAGATGGGTTGGAGGGTCCCTGGAGAGGCTGTGTGTGGTTTCATCTGTACTCATCATGGCAGGACAGTATCACCTTTGTGGATGTGGCCGTGTACTTCTCCTGGGAGGAATGGCTTCTCCTGGATCCAGCTCAGAAACTCCTATACTGTGACGTGATGCTGGAGAACATTGCACTGACGGCCTCTCTAGGTAAGACCTTCACCCCCACCCCAAAGCCTTGGCCTAGGTTCTGCCTTTCCTCTTTTTCCTAGAGACAGATGGACTTTCTCACACTGGGACCATGGACACTGCTTCCTTCTCCAGTCTCCTGGGTTGGGTCATTGGGTGCCAGGACTGAGCTGTTGCACTGCCTTGTCCTCTTCCCAAGCAGGCCTAGGACCTACTGCCCTACAGGGGAGGAGATCAGGAGTCTTTTGGTCAGTGTTTTGGATCCCTCCTTTCCCTCTCCCTGGCCAAGTGACCTCGGCCCCAGGTTCTCTCTTCCTCTAGCTGATCCATCCCTGTGTCTGCCGATGGTAGGAAATGCTGTCACTGGCATGGTTACTGTTGGCATCCTCCTCCCAGCTTCTTTTTGTAATATTTCACTTTTTTTTTCTTTTTGAGAGGTTTTTGCTATAGGGCGCATGTGCTCTCCAGACAAACAGAGAGAGACAGAGAGACAGAAAGCGAGAAATCACACCCCCCTCCCCAGGGTGGATGGCCACGCTGCAATCCCTTCTCCTCCATTCTCCTCTTGGGATCTTGGGCACGCACGCACACGTGCCCAGTGTGAGTTTTAAGCCACCGGGTCCAGGATGTGAACTGCGGTCGACTACGTGGGAGTCCAGTGACATAGCCCTTACACTAACTGCTGGTCCCAATATTTGGGTTTTTTTTAACCTATGTTATGAGTAGTTTTGGG
>NW_006209766.1:487591-488197 GCF_000334495.1 Tupaia belangeri chinensis | reverse complement strand
CTTTCCCTAGGACCTGCACAATCCAGGTTCTGTGCTCATCTAGTGGGTGGGGGAAGAGAGGGGGGCTCCTCAGGGCGGACATGATTTTCGCTACACAAAATGGGCTCAGGGGGGCCCTGGCCCCAGAGTGGCGGTTGACATCAGGGCTGCATGGAAATCATACCTTGAAACCTGTCATATTTCGGCTACTGTTTTGGTGCCAACACCAGTGGCCACACCTCATTTCTACCTTTGTTTTCCCATTCGCCACACCTTGCCAACCCGTCATTTCCACTCTGTTGGAGCAAGGCTAGTCCTCAACTGTCTAGGTGTCACATCTTAGCCACTCTTGGCCTCTGCTCCCTCTCACAGGTTTTCCAACACTGGCCCGTACATACTCTGTCATGAGATGTGTGGTTTTTTATTGTTTTTGCCACGAGGTATGTTTTATTTTCGTTAATCATACAAATAATTTTCTGCAGTACCCCAGGGCACACCGGAGAATTTGGCAGTCCAATGAGGTAGGGAGGGTCCCCTCAAAGACCCACAAGCTGATGATACCGGGACAGAGTGTGTGTGTGTGTGTGTGTGTGTGTGTGTGTGTGTGTGTGTGTGGGGGGGGGGTGA
>NW_006209766.1:480869-485641 GCF_000334495.1 Tupaia belangeri chinensis | reverse complement strand
AATTAAATTAAAAGTAATAATCATAAATAAAATAATGGTTGGATTTTTTTTAGAGGTTTTTTTTTTTTGCTAAAGGGCGCGTGCGCTCGCCAGACAGACAGAGAGAGACAGAGAGACAGAAAGCGAGAAATCACCCCCCAGGGGGGATGGTCACGCTGCAATCCCTTCTCCTCCATTCTCCTCTCAGGATCTTGGGCACGCATGCACACGCGCCCGGCGTGAGTTCTAAGCCACCCGGTCCGGGACGTGAACCGCGGTCAACTACGTGGGAGTCCAGCGACATAGCCATTACGCTAACTGCTGGTTCCCAATAAAATAATGTTTTTAAAAAATATTTAATTTATTATTATGATGATGATTATTTTAATTTGACCAGAGAAAGACACACAAAGAGAAAGGAAACTGAGAAAGTAAGCCACCAGGTCCAGGCCTTGAACTATGGTCGGCCACGTGGGAGTCCAGCACCTTAACCACCATGCCACCTGCCAGACCCTATAAAATAAAATAATTATATATAAAAAATAAGCTACCAGGTCCAAGGCTCAAACCGCAGTCAGCCATATGGGATTCCAGCACCTTAAACCACTATGCTACCTGCTGGCCCCAATGTGTGTATATCCTTAAGTAGTCTCTGACTGTGAACTGCTCTGTCGCGACTGCATTTTCTTAGGCCTGAATATACCTTTTTGCCCGGCACTCCCATGCCATCAGCAGACAAGTGCTGAAAACCAATGGCAAAGGAATGAGCTGCAGACCCCGCCTTTTCTCTTGTGCTATACGCCATCCTTGTGTCCTTCACCTGGTGAGGCCTCAACTTCAGAAGACTGTAACTGGGCAGCAGCTGCCTCCTCAGCCTGACCGGACGCCCTGCTCCTGACAACAGTCCTGCAAGCTCACGTAGACGCACTCAGCTGGTGTACAGATGCACATTTATCATTTATGGTGGCATTACCTCTTCTCGCCAGAGTCGGCATGCACTTCACTGGCATTTCTTCGTTTTCAGATTATCGGCACGGACTGGAAGATGAGGGAGCACATTCTGAGCAGAATATTTGTACAGAAGAAACGTCACAGGTCAGGACTCCCAAGGCAGATCTCTTTACTCAGTCCATCCTTGTGATAGATGTATCTTGATCTTGAAGGACATTTTTCCTTTCCTTGAGGATAGGTGAGCACATCCCAGGCAAAACCATACACTGATAGGGCATGTTGGAAACAATTCTTTCAGCATAAACCTTCACCAGCTGCAGCACAGTTGAGATAAACCCTTCAGAACTGAAGTGTATAGGGCCTTATGGGCGAAGAGCTACAGATCCCGTAGAAAAGGGAAGTCCTTTATCTGTGGGGAGGTTGCGAAGTACTTTCTGGTCAGGAAAAGGGAAGTCCTTTATCTGTGGGGAGGTTTGGAAGTACTTTCTGGTCAGTTCAGGCCTTCTTTTTTTTTTTTTTTTTTTTGAGAGAGAGATTTTCGCTATAGGGCGCGTGCGCTCGCCAGACAGACAGAGAGAGACATAGAGACAGAAAGCGAGAAATCACCCCCCAGGGGGGATGGTCACGCCGCAATCCCTTCTCCTCCATTCTCCTCTCGGGATCTTGGGCACGCACACACACACACGCGCCCGGCGTGAGTTTTAAGCCACCGGGTCCGGGACGCGAACCGCGGTCGACTACGTGGGAGTCCAGCGACATAGCCATTACGCTAACTGCTGGTTCCCAGTTCAGGCCTTCTTCAGAACCAGGCACTCACAACAGAAGAAGCCACACAGCTCCTCTATATGAGGGTAGCCATTCACAGTGAAAAGAAAGTCATTAGAAATGTGGCAAATGCCGGGCCTACCACGGTTCTAGTCCCAGACCTGGCAGCTTGCTTTCTCAGGAAAGCCTTTAGCCGCGAATGCAGACGTGTTCCTCATAACAACCTAACCAAGTAGAAAGTATTATTGTATCAATGGGGAAGTTGAAATTCAGATTAATCAAGTGACTTCATCAAGGTCATCTACCCAGCAAGATTTGGTTTCTAAAGGCTGGACAAAAACCTGGACGTCTGGATCCAGAGCTAGGACTCTCAGACACGTAACCACAGCATGTGAGGCCCTCAGCCTGGCGCCAACACATGGTGCAGACCAGTGAGGCTGAACTGCTGCTGCTGTTATCATTATTGAAATTTCCATCTTTATTTCCTCATTCTTTACATACCAGAGCACTTACTGTCTGCATTTTGTAGTCTCCATTGGCTTGTCCCAATCTTGTGTCATTCTTCAAAGGCTTTCTACATTGAAGGCTTTTCTCTTTGGCTCAATTTCACTTGATCCAAAGGCAGCAGCTGCCCCACAATGAGCACAGCACAGAGCTCAGTTCATGTAAATATGCTTGGTGGTTCAGGGCTCAAGTCTCTGCCCCTTTAGCAGTTACCAAGCAGTAGACTCTATTCTCATCCAATAGTCCCAAGGCCACTATGGCTGTCTCTGTTTGACTTTCCAGGTGTCAATGACCTTCAAGTTTTTGGCCATGACCTTCACCTGGGAGGAGTGGGGGCAATTGGACCTGGCCCAGAAGAGTCTGTATCGGGAGGTAATGCTGGAGACCTGCAGACTCCTAGTCTCATTGGGTAAGGCTCACCCCTCTCCCATGTGGGGAGAGCCTCCTTCATTCCACCTTCTCACTCTGGCTTCTTGAGCCACCTTCCCTCCTACCCATTATTCCTACTGTGCTCCTGCCTCACTTTCTCTTTCTTCGTCTCCCTATGACCAGCCAGGTACTGTAGCAGGATGAATACAGGATCTGAAATCAAGAACTAAGCAAGGGGCCAGCACCTGGTGTGGTGGTTCAGGTGCTGGACTCCCACATGGCTGACCACAGCTCAGGTCCAGACCTGGCAGTTTGCTTTCTCACCTTCTCTCTCGCGCTCTTTCTGGTGAGCACACATGCCCTATAGCAAACTAAATAATAATAATAATAAATAAAATTAAATGAATAATTCTAAAAGCAAACCCAAAAAACTAAGCCAATAACTAAACCAACCCCACACTCTCACTCCAATACCTAGCACAGAATGGCCTCAGTCTCGGGTCCTTATTTCCTGTTTTCACCAGAAGTTAAGCTTTGTTGGGTTAGGTGTCTCCACAACCCAGTTAATAAGGGCTGTGGATGATGGGCCATTTTTCGAAGAGCCCCTGAATTGGGCAGGCCACAGTTGCCATTAAAAGGCCTTTTCCTTGATGCCTACACAGTCGTCCCTTGTTCCCTAAGTACTCTGCACTAGCAGAACACTGTGACTTTAGAGGGTGCACAGACATAGAAACTGGTGTTGAATGGATACCCTGGGAACACTATTCCTTTTTGCCTTTCCTTTCTTGCGCTTTGTGATCGTTTTCAGGAAAAGTCTTGGTTTAGTGATGAGGCTCTGATGCTCCTTAACTTTTGTTCATTTCCTTTTCAACAGAGAATAGCACAGAGACCAATCATATAAGCTTGCTCTAACATAGAGCATTATTTCCATGGTAACCTTTTTTTTTCTTTTTTTGAGAGGTTTTTTTTTGCTATAGAGCGCATGCGCTCGCCAGACAGACAGAGACAGAGAGACAGAAAGCAAGAAATCACCCCCCAGGGGGGATGGTCACGCCGCAGTCCCTTCTCCTCCATTCTCCTCTCGGGATCTTGGGCACGCACACACACGCGCCTGGTGTGAGTTTTAAGCCACCGGGTCCAGGACGCGAACCGCGGTCGACTACGTGGGAGTCCAGCGACATAGCCATTACGCTAACTGCTGGTTCCCTCCATGGTAACCTATTTTTGAAAATTTAAACTAGTTTTTCCATTTACAAACAATACAGGAATTCCTTTCTGAGGAAGTCAATTTAAATAAACAAAATGCGTATCGCCTTAAAGAAAAATAGTTTATAATAATAGTCACAGTTAACAGTTCCTGACTGCTCACTCCATTGTCAGACCCTGTTCCAGGCGCTCTTCCTGCCTCTCTAATATAATACTCATGACACCCCCTGTGAAGTGTGGATTTTTCCCCAAAGCTGCTTCCTCAGAACCCAGTTCTCTCCCCTCTGGGAAGCTGCTGACCAAAATCAACAGTGACATTTTCGAACATTAGTTTTTAGTGTATTCTTTTTAAAAGGAAAAAAAAAATGGTTTTATTTAACTCACTTATTTAATTTGACCAGAGAAAAAGAAAGCGAGAAAGCAAGCCACCAGGTCTTGGATTTGAATCATGGTTGGCCATGTGGGAGTCCAGCGCCCTTAACCATGACGCCACCTGCCGGCCCCTACGCTTGTTTATTCTCATGTGCTTATGTAGACACTATATTCATTAAAATGTACAGTCCTGAGCATCTAGCTCAATATGTTATTTCTGTGTGTGCCCACACATGTGACTTCCACTCAGATCAAGCTGTGGATCATTATTGGCTCCCAGCAGGCTCTCCCCACTTTCTCCCAGCTCCCCCAAAAGGCACCACTCCACTGCCTTCCATCCCCATAGGTTGGATTGGCCTTTTCTTGAACATTGTATGAATGGGTTCACACAGGCTGCACTGCTTTATGCCTGTTGTCTTTCACTCAATTTCTGTTTGTGAGAGTCGTAGTCCAAGGATTTATTTCTGTTATGAAGATATTGATATTGATGTTCCCTGGCTTATAAAATTCCCTTTATCTCTCTTTGCACCCTTACAGATTATAACTCTAGAATAGCAAAACACTCAACATTTCTCAAGTAAAAAATATTGAATCATCAAGAAAGTCATGATCCATTTTTGCGTAGA
>NW_006209766.1:475931-480838 GCF_000334495.1 Tupaia belangeri chinensis | reverse complement strand
GTCTTGACTTGCCCTACCACCTAATCGATGTATTAGAAAGTCGGGCATCAGTCAGTTTAGACAAGTGCTCTTTAACCCTCCCTGGGTACCTGGAGAGCTTTAAAAGTTATTTGTATCCAGACCTTATCCCCAGAGATTTTGTTCCACACATGGTCAGACTCATGTATGTACAGTTGATTCTGATGTCCAAAGGTTAAGACCCACAGACGTAAGTTATTTGAAAAATAGTTTCTGAAATGACTTGTCACCTTCCCAGGGTCCCATGCCTATGTGTAAACGGAAAAGGGATTGCCCTGGAACAGTACTGCATTCTATAGCAGCGGTCCCCAACCTTTTTGGCACCAGGGACCAGTTTCAAGGAAAAGAGTTTTTCTATGAACCAGGCAGGGCGGAGGAAGGGGTGGTTGGGGATAATTCAAGTGCATTGTCTATTGTGCACATTTTTATTATTATTGCATTGTAATATATAATGAAATAATAATACAACTCACCATAATGCAGAATCAGCAGGAGCCCTAAATTTGTTTTCCTGCAACTAGACATTTGTTTTTCAATCATTTTGGCTAGTGTTAGCTTGTGGACTAATCGAAACTGTGGGCGGGAGAAGTGTGCAGTGCAGGCAAGAGGTGCAGATGGAAGTGGAAACTAAATATGAAATAATAGACAGGCCACATGTGAACGAAACTAAGTGCCAGATTCTGACTTAAAGCCTGCTGCTAGTACCAGCTACTCAACCGAAGTACATTAACTCACTTTCCACTGTAAAGACAGACGCAGCTTAATTGGCACTTGCCACTCATTGATAAGAGTTTTTATATCAGTCTGAAAGCAATTGATTTAGTAAAGTCTCTGTGCAGTCCATCCTCTCTATTAGCGGTCGTCAGTATTTATAGCCACTCCCCAGCTCTAGCATCACGGCCTCAGCTCCACCGCAGATGATCAGGCATTAGATTCTTGTAAGGAGCACAAAACCTAGATGCCTCATATATGCAGTTCACAATAAGGTGAGCTTTCCTATGAGAATCTAATGCTGTGGTTGCTCTGACAGGAAGTGGATCTCAGGCAGTAATGCAGACGGAGAGCAGCTGCAAATGCAGATGAAGCTTCACACTTGACCACCACTCATCTACTGTGTGGCCACAGACCAGTGCCAGTCCATGGCTGCCGGGACCAGCTCGGCATGAACACGTTTCTCTGAGTGGGGAAGGCTGTGGATTAGAAATAGACGCAACAACAAACACACAAAGACACACAAGTATAGAAAAGCAAGGATCGGGTGGGCACAACTTCTCTGATGGAGAAGTTGCAACCAGACCCAGCCTCAGGTTGATTCTTTTAAAGGGCAGAAAAATAGGAGAAGGAGAAAATGGGATGCAAAAGGAATGGGGAAGAAGGAAGTGAAATGCAAAGAGAATAAGGGAGGAGAGATCCGAATGCAAAACCAGTTGTTTTTGATGTAAATCGTCTGAAGATGTGAAAATGACTGGTGCCATACAATTTCTCTGATCTTTTTTGGGGGACAGTCTGATAAATGCATGTGACTTCCTTTAACCCAGGATATTAGGAGTCAACAACAACAGGAAGATAACCATTGACAGCAGGCAGATTCTGCTTTCGTATGTAGATATTTCTCAATAGCCCTGCTAGAGTAGCCTATATCTGCATGTGTCTATAGGCCACATGTTTTGATCACATGTTTTCAGATTGGCTGGTCTCCAGTTTATTTTTTTAAAGGGCAAAAAAAAATGAGAGAAGGGGAAAATAAGATGCAAAAAAAGGGGGGGAGAATGAGAGAAGGGGAAAATAAGATGCAAAAAAAAACCCAAGGGGTGGGGGGGAGAAGTGAAATGCAAAAAAATAAGGAGAGAAAAATCAAAATGCAAAAACCAGTTATTTTTAATGTAAATCATCTACAGATGTATATATGACTGGTGCCATATAATTTCTCTAATCTTTTTGCGGGGACAATCTGATAAACGCATGTAACTTCCTTTAGCCCGATACTAGGCAGTATCAGGGTATTGGGTATCAGTAACAACAAAACGACAACCATTAACAACAGGCAAATATTGCTTTTGTATGTAGACGCTTCTCAGTAGCCCTGCTAGAGTAGCTTACAAAAGCACATATCTACATGTGTCTATAGGCCACACTTTTTTTTCTTTTCTTTCTTTTGGAGAGGTTTTTGCTATAGGGCATGCGCTCGCCAGAAAGACAGAGAGAGACAAAGAGACAGAAAGTGAGAAATCACCCCCCCAGGTGGGATGGCCATGCTGCAATCCCCCAGCGTGAGTTTAAGCCACTGAGTCCAAGACTCGAACCATGGTCGACTACCTGGGAGTCCAGCGACATAACCATTACGCTAACTACTGGTCCCTAGGTCACATGTTTTAATCACATGCTTTCAAATTGGCTGCTCTCCACACATGGCCCAGGGCTCGGGACCCTTGTTCTATAGGATAGAGGTGGAGGGGTATGGGTGTTATGTAGGCAGTCACCACTATCCGCTATGGATTTTTGGCCTAAGGATGGTTGGTGTTTGTGCTCTTGGTTTCTGGGTTGCAGATCAGCAGTTTCTTTGAATGGTTAGAAGAAACCTCATTCCAAATTCTTTTCTTGTCTTAAATACTATTCTATAGAGGCACGTTTTTGTCTTACCCATCATTTCTGTCCTGTTTCTCTGTGATCAGGGTATCCCGTTCCCAGACTAGAACTACTCTATCTGCTAGAGAAGGATCAAGATCTGTGTATAATGAAAAGGGGTCTCTGCTAACGTTCCCTTCCAGGTAAGTAGCTGAGGGAAGGCATATAGGCATACCTGACCCTGAAGACATATAATGGGAAGAGGCCCCTACTGTGACCTCCTTGAGGGTTTTAGAAAGCCATTCAACCCTTCAACCTATTGGCTCTCCTCCATTGTATTCTTCCCTATTGCTGGAGAAGGAGTAGGTTGCCTAGTAAAAGCCAGGCTGTAGGCTTCATGTTTGGGTGCTTGGTTCTTGGCTTTGCCCCTTTTAACCTTGTGAGCCTGGAGATAGGGCATAATCTCATCAGTGTAAAAGTTGGCTAAATTAATACTAGGTACTGTAACACAGAAACCTCATCATCTCAGTTCCTCAGCACAAGGAGAGTTTGTTGGGTTTTGTTTCTATTTTTGTTTTTGGGCTTTTTCATTCATGCCAACATTCTCACAGGGAATAGGGAACGCTGTATAACACAGTTATCCAGGGAACAAAATACCTTCTGTTATCAACATGTGGCTTAATCCAAGTCTTCCCTGGCGTACTTTCTGGCAGAGAGAAAATGAGAGAAAAAGAGGAAGAGGTCATACTTGCACACAGGAGTTTTCATTGCCACCCATTGATGATAACTGGGGATTTGGTAACGCCTAAATTCTCAGGGCTAGAAAAGGGCTCACCTGTGTGCTCAAGGAGAAGAGTGAATGAATTTGATGAACATCTACTCAGTCTGCGACACTCAGCCTACATTTAAGAAAATCCACAGTCAAGCTTCAGAAAAAGACACTTTCATGGCTACTGAGAACTAGTGATTTCAGGAAAATAAGAGAAATGAAGATTTTCCACTGATAATTCAGCCTTCAGCCCACAAACTCGAGTGCTAGGAAGCCTTTCAAGCCTTCTGTCTCTGTCTCTGTCTCTCTCTCCCTCTGTATCTGTCTTCTAAGTTTTTGTAATTTTTTTCTTTTTAAAATTTTTTAAGGTAAAGCACTTTCTCGGTTTTCAGCCTCTCCTTTCCCTTTATCTTGTTAATAATCCCCTCTACCCCTCCCAAGCCAGGAGAGGCAAGGTAACAGGACTTCAGAAGGAGACACCTTCATGGCTCCTGAGAACTAGTGATTTCGTGCAGTGCATAATTGTGCCGTGTGGTTTTCTACTTTTCTACTTTTTGCTTTTTTTTTAAATAATAATAATAATTTTTTCATTTTTTTCTTCTCTTTTTCTCTGTTTCTTGGTTGTTGTTGTTGCTGTTGTTTCTCTCTGTGTGTGTCCTTTACTGCATGCTCCTGGAGGCTCAGATTGATCTTCAAGTTTGGGAAGAAATTTACCATCAAACAGATGACTAGAAATCACCGCAAGGCCACAAGAAATATGGAATGCAAGAAAATACCTCTCCTCCAAGGGAAAAGAATAACTCCTCTTCATCCACAAACAGTTCAATGGAAATCATGGAAATGTCTGGTAAAGAATTTAGAGCATTCATAATGGCGAAGCTAACAGATGGAAGAGAAGAGAGACAATAAACTGCAGAAGAGAAAAGAGGAAGGAGCTGAAGAGTTCCAGGAGGTGAGGAAATTCTTGCAGGATCTAAAAGAGGAATTACACAGTTCACAAAAAAATCAAATGGACCTGTTAGAGATGAAGGCTATAATACAGGAAGTCAAAATCTCCCTTGAAAGTATTAAAAGCAGACTAGAGCATACAGAAAATAGAATCTCAGACATAGAAGAGAAAATTGCTGGCCTAGAAAAATCCCCCACAAAGACTGAGAAAATTGTTCAAAATTTTGAAAATAATAAACGAGAAGTACTACATACCATCAAATATTCAAACACCCAGATAATTGGCATCCCAAAAGGTGAAGAGGCTCATAAGGGCATTGATAATCTATTCCATGAAATCCTGCTAGAAAACTTTCCAAACGTAGAGAGGGACTCGAAGATCCAGTCCCAAGAAATACAAAGGACCCCAAATAGAATCAATCCAAGAAGATCTTCTCCAAGACACATTATAGCCAGATTGACCAAAACCACAAAGACAAGATACTAAGACTGGCAAGAGAGAAACGGAAAGTTACCTACAAAGGATATCTCATCAGACTAACAGCAGACCTCTCATCAGAAACAATGTGAGTGAGGAAAGAATGGGAAAATATATTCAAAGGGTTAC